>NC_052616.1:12674055-12926086 GCF_016545825.1 Eucalyptus grandis | reverse complement strand
CTACCTGGAGCCGTGCTCACCCCTACTTGGCAGGCTGAGTTAACATGATATAACTATACTAAATTTCCAAACCTAGTGATGCTTCTATTGTCAATTTGCTTTCTGTTCGAAGGGTAAATATCTAGTATTGCATAACCAAGTAATGTGGGAGGAGCAGCCCACTAGTATCTGTCATCAATACGGATAAAGCATCAAAGAGCTACTTAGACAACTGCAACCAAAAATCAAAACTCGATCAATCCAGATCGGATCTTCCAAGGTCAGCAAAAGCTTTTAACTTGCCCAGAAAGTGTTCTCTTGAAATCCTGCAATAGAGATTCGAACGCAATTCCAACAGAGAACAGGAAAATGGCAACAAGCATGTTAGGCAGACCAGCCACTAGCAGGCCTGACGAAGCTGAAAGAACTGCAGAAAATGCTCTCAGATTTGCTTTCAAAGGATTGATGGAAGAACAAATGGACAAGATTTGCTTTCAAAGGAGCGATGGTAGAACAAATGGACTTCTGGTTCATCTTCCAGCTTGCATAAGACAAATTCCATCGAGGCGGCTCTGTTTACCTATCAAAGGTTTGCAACCTACTTAGATGGACTGGCCAGTCAATGAAAGCAATCTTAGGCGCATTTGGTTTCAACCAAACGAGACAATGCTGACTGCTTTATCGTCCTCTGCAGAAACACCAAATTCCATGCTGCAGCTGAGGTGAACTCCCCATCTGTCTTCTGGGTTTGAATCAGGATATATGCAACCATGCCGCCACAAAGTGCAACCAGGTGCAACCGCATATCACACAAATTCTTGAAGTCAATATCACAAGTTCACAACAACCAGCTGTCTTTGGAGCGTCACTATTAGATTCGTCAGCCGTTATGTCCATCTCAATTTCTTTAAATGCAAACTCAATTTAGACTGGTCCATTTGTTAATGGAGGCCTATGTAAATTGGCTCAATAAAAGCTCGCAATCCATGAATCCACCCGCATTGAGTAATAACATTTGGATACGTGCATGGACTGGCACTCGCACTAAGATCCAGGACAGACGTGGGGATTTAAATCCTTCCCTAAATGAATGACATGATGACCATGACGTTTCTACGCCAAGCTCAAGGCAGGATCGCATGAAATTTCTATGCTTGAAGTGTGACGTTGGGCACGAAGAAATGCCCTAACCAGCCATGCCCAAGCCCACTTAGTACCTACAAGATTCATCACTTTTACTATTCAACCAAAGCAATATCACAACACTATCACATTCAAATTTGCTATCTGCACAATGATACACAAAAGGTGCTCGCATCTCAAGCATCGACCTTACATTCAAAATAATTCCAAAACCATGTTATATATAAGACACAGCAAAGCATTCCAAACTTACTAAAGATTGTGCCTACCAAATCAAGCAAACAATGAATTTCTTCCATAGAGCTGCCGATTCATTTGTTTTGACTTTGAATGAGTATATGCTTCCATAAGATCAACTATCTGAACACATATTGAGCCGGATCTGTGGATGTCCAAACTTCATGCCTTGTAGAAATGCCCATCTAGTGGTGCCTTTGCTGGTGCCATTCTACACTAAAACAAAATTCATAATCCTCAACTTCCATATCGATTATAATAGATTCAGATGCTTCCACGAGCACTGGGCAAAAAGTGAGATGTAACTCAAACATCATCTTTGTTTGTAAAAAAAAGGGTTGATATGAGTTTGGGAATGATTCAGGCAAACAAAACTACACTTTTAGCTTTAAACATTCAGGCACATTTATTGTTCCGAACACAATCTGTTATTGACCCAATGAAAATGGCAGGTCTAGGAAGCTAGAGATACCAAGGAAGCAAGAACAAAGCTCAAGAAGTAGCAAAAGTCATGCCAAAGAAAACTTCTTTTTTATTTTTCAAACAATGAAACAGGTGGAAAACGAAGCTACAGTCAAAATCACAAAAGGCCCAAAGGTAGTTAAAAACAATAAAAGGGTAGAATACAAACTCGAAAAGACAAGAGCATTGGACAGTACAATGAATAAGAGATTATTGAACTGTTGATAAAGTATCAAGTAACCACAACAATCTACAGAATAATGGCAAGTCCTATAAAAATGAGGTCCGCATTGAAAGAAGCTATGACAACACACCATTCTACCACAGAAAGATACAGGGGCATTGTCATCTTTGTAGACAATTACCTCGTCGATTGTCCCTTTGAAGTCAATCATCCCTGACGAGACAACCAATGCTTCAAGAAGAAGTCTTGGGTTTCGGATGAAACTAATCTGCTAGGTGGGACTATTCTCCTTAAAGATGACCACATAGACAGCTTCCAATCTAAAAGTGGGAAATCGCCACGTCCATTATTGTAGTTCCGGACATTTATCCCCCTCAATGTATAGCAATTCTTCATCACCTTTTTCTGGCCCTTCGTTCAACGGACGCACACAGTCCATTAAGTTGAGATTCTTGAGATGGCAACATTTACTTATAAATGCCGCTAGTTGCTCTTCGTTGAGTTTCAAGCCTTCTGCTTGCAAGACCTCTAAGCGTGGGATTCAAAGTCAATGCATAGATTCCTTATGTTTTTCAAACCACAGATCTTCAAATAACAGATTTCAGCGCAGCTCTTCAGCACACCCGAAATGCCATCCCCAGTTATCTTCGAACAATTGCTTACATCAAGATACTGCAAGTTGGGGCACATACGCCTGATCTTCTTGAGGCATTCGTCAGTCAGTTTACCATTATAAGGTATGTGAAGATACCTCACTTGAGAATTCACCACGATATCAGTTTCATTAGCATCATCCTCCCTTAGGTTTGTCTTCCCCATTTTGATTGCCTTCAGGAAGGGACATTGTGTCATGAGGCTATACAATGTTGCCATCGTGAGATTGGAGCAGCGACAGATGTTAATGTGGGTCAGACTGCGAAGATCTTCACATATCACGCTCATATCATCATCTGTGAGGAAACGTACTGCCTCCAAATCTAAGACCTCAATATCCTGGTGACATAGCATGATCATCTGAATCTCGTCGAAGGAAAACCCTAGGGCGCGCGAAAGTATGAGTCTCTTGAGCGGAATGTTTGCCTCCGCAACAGCCATCAGCAGCCCATCCCAGATAAACGAGCCCGAGAAATCCAGACTAATAAAACCCCTGGAGTGACCAAAGGAGTCCACCAACTCCTCACGGAAAATCGCCTCCAGTGTCGTATAATTCAGGGCCAAGGAGACCAAGTGAGGCCTGTTCACTATCAACGGAGCAATACCTCTCCCAATAATTGAGCCACATCCCCCAAGCTTAATTTCCTTCAGAGACGGGCAATTCACCGACAGAACCACGAGAGACTGATCAGAGAGAGACCGATTACCCGAAAGGTTCATTCGCGACAGCCTCTGCAGCTTCCGCGACAGGTCCGAGATACCGTCGTCCGTGACCCGAGCCGAATCACTCTGCAGCGGATAGCTAATGTCGAGCTCTTCGAGCGCGGGAAAGCACTCCGCGATCGAAACCAAGTTGGCATCCCCCAGCAACCTAATACGGGACAGCACCAAGACCCTCAAAGCCCCGAACTTGGACCCCATCTCGCGCAACCCACCGAAGCGAAGGGATTCCTGGTAGGAGAGGTCGAGGCGGTCGAGGGCAACGGGAACTGGGCGATGTGGAGGAGGACGGAGGACGGGTCGCCGCGGAACGAGCTGAGGTCGATGGACTTGAGGGACGTGAAGCACCGGAGGAGGGAGCCGAGGCAGCGCGGGGTCAGTCGGTTGGTGATGGAGAGGCTGGTGCGGACGGTGTTGGAGATGTGTAGCAATCGCTTGCAGACGGAGGAGACGGACTCGAGGTCATCGGCGGAGACCAAGCGGCGGAGGACGGCCTCCCAGCACAATGCGGGCAGGTCTTCCCACGGCGGTTGCTCCGCCATCGTCAGTTAATGCGCTGCTTCGGCTTGCGGCCTCCTTCCTGGCTAGGATTTACCGTATTGTAGTTGTCGAGACTATGTTTGGTCCTTGAAATTCGGACGTTTGGCATCGAAGGTCGGGCTTGGTGTGGGCTGAACGAGATGGACTTTCATCTTTAGAGTACAGATTTCAAGCTCATAAAATAACACCCGTTAATCTAATTATGTGCATCAAAGAAGACATTCATCGAAATTTGGTTTCAACGTGATGTCCGTTAAACAATCGACAATGTCACCAATTCCAATTTGCACCAAGTGTGTCCTATAATTTTAATCACCAGAGTTCCTTAACCATTGATTCAATGAAATATGGTTTAAGCATTACATAACAAAATACTTGTTGACAATTTAAAAACATTGCAAGACATGGGGAAATCCTTTTGAAAAGATCGGATTTGGTCACACATTAATCAAGAACGGACACCACTGATAAGCCTTGGTCTCCAATTCCAAAACCTAGTTTTGTTTATCAAAGTCCATTTAACAATTACCTGAGAGAAATGTTCTTGTTCAAATTATTAAAGTGTCTTGAATGTTGATCTAACTAAAATTTTTTAGGAGATTTTGCTTTTCGAAATTGTCAAAGAAAACCCCAACACACTTGTCAAAACTCATTAATTGTGTTTTGTGAAATATGTTTCCTTCTCATGTGTTTATATGCGTTATTTTTAATTTCAATAGTTTTAGTTAATGCCCTTTGAGGCACTTGTAAACGAGTACATTTTTTTTTTTTTTTTAAAGTTATGTATCAAGTGCCATCACTGCCATCGCGGACACCAAGTAACTAGTGCTAAAAACAAACAAATCATTGAGTTCGTGAAGAATAAGGTGTTTTTCACACAATTAGGGGAAACAATTGCTGATAAGATAAGAATGCATCTGTTCGACACTTGCAAGAAGATTTATAGCCGACTCAACACAGATGAAAAAATTGATATAGACAAGACTTGACACGCATCAACGTTGTTGACACCTAAATTTTACCATTTTATTTGTAACTCAATCGCATACAAAATTAAGATTAGTTACTAAAAAAAAGAAGTAAAGAGTAAACTAAATAACCTTCATTAAAATGCATCGTGTTTGTTTTTATTAAAATCCATTATGCGTAGACATTAGGAGCATTTGCATAACTATCACAAATTATTAAATCTAATTTTTTTAAATAATTAATTTTAAAAAAAATCGAAAATTGAGGAAAAAAAAAAACTCCGTCCGGCCTCCTTTCTTTTTCTCTTTATCCAATTCCATTGGCTTAGGCCTGCCCAACTTTTTTTTTTTTCTTTCCTTTCCTTCACCGGCCCAATCTTCTTTTCTTCTTCCTCTCTCTCTCTCCCTCACGCTCTCTGTAGAAAGAAGAAAAAGCAAAGTACGAGCCAGAGGAGAGGGGGATCACGAGGGAGCAAAGGAGGCAGCGGATCGCGCACCATGATCCCAGGGTCGGAGTTAGGCCGGCAAGGCAGCTGGCGGTGGCAAGAGCCATGCCTTGCTGGCCAAGCTTAAAAGCAAGAGGGGCTGTTGGTTTTGGGCAGATAGGAAGCTAACCGGAGGGGAGATAGAGAGAGAGGGGGCTGTTGGTTTTGGGCAGATAGGGAGCTAACCGGGGGGGAGAGAGAGAGAGAGAGAGAGAGAGAGAGAGAGCGAACCAGGAGAAAGCTTGAAGCTTGAGAGACAGAGCGTCGTGAGTGAGAGCAAAGCGAGAAATTGAGAGAAGAGAGCGGGAAAGAAGCTCGGCCCCGCCTGTGACCTCGCCTCTCGGCATCCATTCTTCCAATAAGTCTCCTTTCGAGTTCAATACCCTTTAACCCGATGATCTCGTCTTGACGACACCAGGGTGGTCGGCCACAGTTCGTGCCATCTCAAACCTGCCTGCAGGCCGCCGTCATCGAGCCGAGTAGGACCCGTCACCTGACCGCGCAAACACCCTCCTTTCACTCTGATTTTTTTAGCTCACCGGACCGGAGCTCGCGTTTCTCCGGCCCGCGCAAGTCTCCGATACCGGTGAGCTGCGATTTTGTTGTTTTAGACTTTGCTTGGTTGTTGCTTCTGCCTTGACTGTTGATTTATCTCCCAGTTGAGTTTTTGTTAGCTTTCAGTCGGCGCACCCCAGGTGTTCGACGTTCTGTCTAGGCCAGGTCTGCATATATTTTCTTTGTTTTTTTTTTTTGTGGGTTGGTCGTGGATGGTGCGAGGACAGGGAAGGTTACCGGTGATGGCACCGGCAGGTGTTAAAGGATGTCAGCATTAGGGCTATCTTGAATGGTGCCCGGTCGTTCGGCCGAGTTTTGTCGCCTCGGCTAACCTCGGTGGGGGCCGAGCCATGTCTCAGTCAACGGCTGTGGCCGGCGTCGGTCGGACTGAACGACCGACGCCGGATGGTGGTCTGGCGGTGGTCCCAAACGTTGGTGAGGGCTCGTCGAACTGGTTTTATTTTGGTTATGGTTCGGCAAGGGAGCAAAACAAAAGAAAAAGCAAGAGAAAAAAAAAAAGTGCAGCAAAAAGTTAAAAAAAAAAAAAGAGAAGAGAAAAAGAAAGCAAATGTTGGCTTCGGGTGTACAGAGGAGTTGTCGAGGGCGGAAGTGCAATAGACAAGACAAAATAGGGAAAAGATAAAAAAAATAATTAAAAAATAATATTAATATTAAAAAGAAAGCAAAAAGGCTTTTTGTTTCCAACACTGAAGCACAAACCAAGTACATGTATAGAAGGAAGAAAGCTGAGAATGTACGGTACCTTTCATTTCACGAATCTATACGTGAAATAGATAAAACCACATCGGTCAAATGACCTCTCTCCCTACATTTTTAGGTGTACTCAAAATCCTTGAAAGAACTGTTGGAGAAGGTTGAGAGACTTAAAGTACTACATATTCAAAGATATTTGATTGAGAAGGAAGAAAATCAAGTTTTTTTAAAAAATTCTCCAGTCGAGAAATCTTAGTACCTCAGTTTAAGGGGTACCAATATAAGTAAAATTTCATCGGACATAAAAGATCTTGTACAATTGTTTTCTTTCCCCTTTCTTTCCCCTCACTAATTTTAGCTCTATTATACATAGTTTTTGCAATGATGTCAAGTGTCATAATGCTGATGGGACCTTCACACCAAGCTTTGGCTTACTACTTGCATCCGGACTTCTGTCAGACCTGTATACTAACATATGGCGTAGTTTTTTTAGCTTCAAAAGGGTATCTTTGAGATCCAGGGTCTCCAGTTGTGCAAGATCTTTTATGCCCGACAGAATTTTCCTTATGTTGGTACCCCTTAACTTAAGTACCTAAGATTTCTCGACTGGAGAATCTTTTAGGAAAAGAATTCAAAGAAGCTTGATTTTCTTCCTTCTCGGTCAAATATCTTTGAATATGTAGCACCTTAAGCCTCTCAACCTTCTTCAATAGTTCTTTCAAGGATTTTGGGTACACCTCTTCGAAGAAATGTAGGGAGTGAAGTCGTTTGACCGATGTGTTCTTATCTATTTCACGTATAGGTTTGTGAAAGGAAAGATACCGTATATTCTTAGGCAATCCTTCTTCCGGACGAGTAACAATCATCACGATCTCTGCATCTTTTGAATGGGAAATAATGAGTTGATGTTGAAGGTCGTGGACAAGTTTTGATCCTCCCATAACTTGCTTTCTTTCCCCAAATTACATGATGTTTTAATAGCTTTTGCAAAGTTGTCTTTGGATTTTCCTAGACTGGATCATGCTTAGTAAACTCTTTTACCATCCATAGTCGCATCATTGTGGAGCACCTTATGGGACGATCTAACGGGAAGATGCTCAAGTAAAAAATATAAGCACGGACATCAAGAAGGTGGTCCATGCGCAGAGTAATCGTTTTTCCATTTAGGCCAACTTTGTGCCCACTAGATAGTAGTTTTTCCTCAAGCCCGTCACTCAATTTTTTCCATCGAACAGCATCAGAGTCACCTGCAACATCATCATCTTTATTATTTTCCAAATGCCAAGACGTCGCAAGAATTGTGAGTTGGCATCTTCTTAACATACACTCAAAATCAAGTTGAGAGATATCGAAGGGGGAAATATTTCGGCGAAATAGAGAATGAGAATCATTAAGGAAAACATGCTTGAAGTTGTGGATGGAATAGTTTGGACTCTGTAGATAAAGCTTGGAGCGAGATTTTAGGCTCTTGTCACGAGTTGTGACGAGCACGCTTAGATGAGTTTCAATTAATTTAATCTGGAGGAAACTGAACACATCCTCTTTGCCTGCATCATCCAAGACGAGAGCCTAATTGAAGTTTTCGGATGACCTGCGTTTGAATGCATCTTCGAGTTTAACTGATGTTCGTTGTTCGTTCAACCCCTCCATGGTCAAATTCCACATCATTGCATTTGCTTTCATGAGTGCTTCCCCTGTTTTGTCGGCAAACTCAAAGGATCTTAAATCCTCGATCCATACACAGTATTTGAAGAGACGGCTTACCCTTTGGTCACGAAGCACGGCACCCACTAGACTAGTCTTGCCTACTCCTTGCGCCCCGTGGATGAAAATCACTTTCAATAGAAGGCTCTCTGTTAGCCATTTGACCAGCTGGTCCATCGGCTCTTTGATACCCACTAGCGCATTTGTCTTCTCACTTAAGGCATTGACCGATGACCCAACGCCGGCTGAGCGAGAATGGGCTTGGTTGCCGGGTAATCTAAAATGAGCCTCTATGGGACTGGTTCTCCCAAGATTATCTTCGAATGTTTGCAGCATTTTCTTGATAAATCTTGATTTCTCTGCAAAAGTTCCATCTTCGTATCTGCGGCAAAAGTAGAAATTAAGACCTCTCCACCTCCCCTTGGAATTACGTTGCTTCATGTCCTCGATAGCGTCTTGAGAGTCATAGAAAATTTCCACATCCTCTTGATGCCCCTTTTGAGCTTTTCATTAATGATCTCCTTTGAGTAGGCTTTCGCGAGAAGATCTTCGATCTGCTTGATCAAGTCATTGAGGTCATCAAGTTCATCTTCAGCAGATTCAACGAGTTTCAATTCCTTTTGCCATTCTTCCCATACAGCAGGAATCAGTGCCCCAGACCACCCAACACTGAGGTGGGATCCATTTTCCCCTCCTCTAGTTGGATCAGAGAGAGAGAGAGGGAGAGGATGAAGTCACCGATGGAAATGGCCTAACTGGGCCGTTTCTCCTGTGAAGATGAGTAGAATGAAAGAAAGATAAGAATGAACTAGAAGCTTTTTTGGATTCAATTGTCTAGAGAAGATGCAGAATCTAGAAGATAACCTGTATATGAGAGAATTTCTGTACTTTGTAATTGTTGAATCAATCAACCGCAAACTTCATTCAAACATCTGTTCATTCTTCTTCTCGTTCTATCTTACAAATCTCTAAAATATGAAGAAGATCAAAGAAACAGAGAGAAAGATCTCGACGAAGACCGAGAGAAAGCCAGAGATCAAAGAGATTCTAGTTCTATTAGAAAAATCAACTCCGCACTACACGCTTTCTTGAACCTTTTATACTAAAGCTTTAACTTCCCGAACTTCCTTTACAACAGATTTAACAACTTTTATTAACAGAATGATTAATCTAGCCACACGTGTAGCTTCTTCAATAGCTTGATCAGCTTCGTTCCCGGTTTTAATATGTTGTATAACTAGTCCCTTCACAAGGATTGCCAGCTCGGCTTGGATTGAGGATTGCCCATCGCCAGCTTACTCCGAGCTTACTTTGCTTTTATCAACTCAGCTCCTCTCGGCTTCTATCAGCTTCTCTCGTTCTGGTTTTGTTTCTTAACATCGCCCCTCAAATTGGGAATGGGAAAAGAACAGATTCCCAATTTGACTCGTAGATGGGAATGTGTTACTCGTGTTAGGGGTTTTGTAAAGATATCAGCAAGTTGACAATGACTTGGAATATATTTGACATGTAATGACCCAGAAGATACTTTTTCTCGAACAAAATGAAAGTCTACTTCAATATGTTTTGTTCAAGCATGTAAGATAGGATTAGCAGTGAGTGAGATAGCTGATTTATTATCACAGTATAGAGTAATAGGAGAAGGAAGGGAGCAACCTATATCTCGTAAAACAAAGCTTATCCATGTGAGATCAGCAGTGGTTGATGCAAGAGCACGGTATTCAGCTTCTGTAGAGGATCTACTAACAGTAGGCTGTTTCTTTGCTGCCCAGGAGATAAGATTGGAACCAAGATATGTGCAAAAACCAGTTGTTGATTGTCTGGTTTCAGCACATCCAGCCCAGTCAGCATCCGAGAAGCCATAGAGATGCATAGTGCTTTGTGAGTGAATGAATAAGCCAAATTTGATTGTTCCTTTAACATATCTCAGTACCCTTTTTAATCTATGGAGATCTGCAACAGTAGGTTTCTGCATTTTCTGGCAGAGTAGATTTGTGGCATAAGCAATGTCTGGTCGAGTTAATGTGAGATATTGAAGACCACCAACTAGGCTTCTATACTCAGCGGGATTGGATACAGCTATAGAATCATTGATCAAAATAGTTGGTTTTAATGAAAGGGGAGTGGAAATTGGTTCAGACTCGAGCATATGGGCTCGGGTGAGAAGATCAATGGCATATTTGGCTTGACAAAGAAACAAATATGCTGGAGTACGCTGAACTTCAATGCTAAGGAAATAGTGGAGTGAACCAAGATCCTTCATATGAAACTGAAGATTTAGAGCAGTAATAAGACTGGAGAGTATTTGAGATGAGCTTCCAGTTAAAATGATATCATCAACATACAGTAGTAAGAGGATTGTTTCTGTACCAGTGTGTAGGATGAATAATGAGGGATCGGTTGAGCTACAAAAGAATCCATATTCTAGTAAGAAACTACTGAACTTGTCAAACCATGCTCGAGGAGCTTGTCGAAGTCCATAGAGTGATTTTCTGAGGAGACAAACATGATGAGGTCTCTGTGATTCTTTAAAACCTAGTGGCTGTTCCATATAAATTGTTTCACTTAAATTGCCATGTAAGAAGGCATTTTTAACATCTAACTGATGAATTGGCCACTGTTTCATCATTGCTACTGAGAGAATTATTCGAATTGTAGCATGCTTCACTACAGGGCTAAAGGTTTCCGTGAAATCAAGACCTTCTTCTTGATGGAAACCTTTGGCTACAAGCCGAGCTTTCAGTCTATCTAAACTCCCATCAGGTGCAAGTTTTGTTTTAAACACCCATTTGCAGCCAATTACATTCATTTTATCAGTTCTAGGAACTAACTCCCAGGTGTTGTTTTCATACAAAGCATCCATTTCTTCTTGCATTGCTTGATGCCATCCTTTGTGTGCTAAAAGCGGACTTTCGACTTTGGTTCAACAGAACCCGATATTCAACCAGACATGCATATTTGGGATTTGCTTTAACAATCCCTGATTTTAATCTAGTTTGCATAGGATGAGTAGACAATGTACCTCGTGTATTCCCTGATACAGAACTGATTTGTCCTTGTTCTGTATTAATATGTGATGTCGTGTCAGATTCTTGACTGATAGACACTTGTTCTTCATCATTTGGAGACATTTGAATTGTTTCAACATTACTGACTTCATTATCAGGAGTGATTTGTAGCTTAGCATCAGATACTATGTTCATTTGTGGTATATCTGTTGAATTTATTATGCTGATCCCACTGTCCTGTATTTCTGGCATAATTTGACTTGATTTAGTATTTGGTAAAGATTCAATCGATTCATTAACTTGTGACTGAATCTGTTCTGTAGTTTTGGACATAGGAGATACCAATCCTCTTATCCATTGTTTATATAGATCTGATCCCTGTTGATACTCTGTAGTAGTTCTTCGAGTAAAGGGAAATACCTTTTCATCAAACACCACATGTCTACTGATATAGACACGTCCATTAGTAGGCAATAGACATCTGTAACCTTTATGTTTCTCACTTTATCCAAGAAACACACATGTGAGAGATCTTGGGTCAAATTTATGCTTTATATAAGGTCTTAGACATGGATAGCAAGCTG
This sequence comes from Eucalyptus grandis, assembly GCF_016545825.1. Lineage (NCBI taxonomy): Eukaryota > Viridiplantae > Streptophyta > Magnoliopsida > Myrtales > Myrtaceae > Eucalyptus > Eucalyptus grandis. The sequence goes on along the minus strand of NC_052616.1, from coordinate 12,914,149 downwards.
ATCCAAAAACTCGTAGATGAGCATAACTTGGTTTTTGTTTATAAAGCCTACAATGAGGTGATTTCATATGTAGTTTTGTTGAGGGAAGCAAATTGATTATATAAACTGCTGTCATGAAGGCATCTACCCAGTATTTTAATGGTACTTTTGCATGATACATCATTACTAAGCCCAATTCAACTACATGTCGATGCTTTCTCTCTGAAATACCATTTTGCTCTGGTGTATAAGGACAAGAGATGTTATGCTTAATGCCATACTGTTGTAGATGATTATGAAATTCGATGCTAGTGAATTCTCCTCCTCCATCACTCTGAAAAACTTTGATCTTGTGATCAAGCTGATTCTCTACTAGTCTTTGAAACATAACAAACACATCATATACTTCTGACTTCTTTCTCATTGGATATATCCAACTAAATCGAGAAAAATCATCAACAAAGATGACATAGTAATGGAATTTCTGAACTGATGGGTGTGGCATCCCAAAATTCAAAGCCAAGCCATAAGGTGTGTTAAAGTCTTTAATTAGGTGATAGAATTTCCATGGCTTATGTTTTAGCCATTAGTCTTTTAATTAGATGATTTATGCTTGTGATTGTGGAAATTTAAATTTAATAGATTAATGCTTGGCCATATGATTTAAATTTCAATAATTAAAATATATCCCAAGACTTTGGCCAAGGTGAAAATTTGGAATTCAAGAATATTTATAAAAGAATTTCAAAAAAAAAAAAGAAGGGAAAAAGGGTTAATTTTTGGAATGGGCCTTAGACCCATTGGTCTAAGTTTAGTGGGCCGAATGGCCGGCCCAAATGGAAGCCCACAAGAGGGAATTCGACCAGCCCATTTGCTGGCCCAAGACAGGCCCAAAAAGAAGGCCCAAGCCCATGCATGTGTTGTGACAAGTGGCGTGGAGGCTGTGCAAGGTGTGGCTGCCCCCATTGGCCATCTTGGGCGGCCACATGCAATATAAAAGCATCCAAAAAGGAAAGAGAGAGAGGGAGAGAGAGAGTGGCTTGTTCGGCCAAGTGAGGGAGAGAGAGAGGAAGCCGAGAGAGGAGGAGAAGGAACCGTCGCCGGTGTGCCGCCGTTCGTGAGGTCTAGAGGCAAGTTGGGAATCCACTTTCTACTCTTGCACCATTGTTTTCGCATGAACTGTTTGGAGTCAGAAACTTGTTTGAGCTTGCATGTGTGTTTAGAGTCCGATTTTGGCTCCTATGTCTTCATGAAAGTTGTAGCTAACATCTTGAACTATAACATACTGAAATTTCGTGGAAAATGATGGATATTTGAGGTGTGAAACCCTTATCCTACGGAGATGCTAGATCTGGAATATTTTCGTGTGAACTGTTGGAGTCAGAATGTTGTGAGAGCTTGCATGCATGTTTAGAGTTCAATTTTGGCTTCGATGTCTTCATGGAAGTTGTAGATAAAATCTTGAAATATAACATACTGAAATTTCGTGGAAAATGATGGAGATTTAAGGGGATAAAGCTTCATCTTACGGAGACCCCAGATCTGTGATGTTTTCACTGACCTCTTGTTGGATTCTTGGTTGCATGTTGGTTTGTGATGCAAATATGACTTCGTTGTCTTCTTGAAAGTTGTAGGTAACATCTTAAACTACAACATACCCAAATTTTAAGAGAAATGAAGGAGTGTAGCCTAGTTAATCGGCTAGATCTTGGAGATGCTTGATTCTGTTGAAGTATACCGAGACACCCGAGACTTCAAGGACTTAAAAGAGGATCATAATTTGGTTATTTAACCTAGATCTATTCATGAAACTTGTAAAGGACACATTGATACATAACATACTCGAATTTTAGAGGAAACGAAGGGGATTAGATGGGTCAAACCTAAGTTTTTCGGTGATATGTACTCTAGACGAAACGGTAGAGGTTCCAGAAGCTTCGTGGAGTTGTATAAATTAATCTATAAAGAATTTGACTTAGAGTTCTTCATGAAAAATGCACGAAAATGTATTGGTTATCACCCTGTAAAATTTCGTAACTTTTGGAGGCCGAATAGATATTTTAATTAAATTTATTCGGAAACTGTGCATTTGGTTTAAATCCGAGAATTATAGGATGTTTTGGGGAAATTGTGGAATTTGGTAAAAATTTAAATTGGCCACGAATTTTGCAAGAAAATATCATCCTATGGGTTTGTTAAATACTTCTTGGATTTTTGGGAAATTATTGATATTAAATAATAAAATAATAAAATAATAAAATAATAATAAAATGGATTTTTATTAGGCCATGGATTCAATTGTATTTGGGTAGCATATGTGTGATGAGGTCTTTGCACATGTATTTGATTGAGATGTATATGTGATAAAGTCTTGATATGCCTATGACATGGTCCTTGTCCATGTATTGAATTGAAATGCTTATGTGATTAAGCTATGACATGTGCATGACATGTGAATTGAAATGCTTATGTGATTAAGCTATGACATGTGCATGACATGTGAATTGAGATGCAAGTGTGATATGTTTGATGCCATGCCAAATTGCCATGTTAAATTGAGATAAAAGATAAATGTGGATGAGAATGAGGTTGTGGTGGAGGATGTTGTCTCGGTGGCCTGGTGGCGTAATTCCGAGAGATTCCCGGGAGTTTCGGGATGCCCGGAATGTGGGGGCCTAAGTCCGGTTGTATCTTGGATACATGCCCGGAGATACCTCGCGGCACCAGGATTGGGGTGCGGGATGCCTGGCTAGAAGGGTAAAGGCCAGAAGTCCGGTTGTATCTTGGATACATGCCCGGAGGTTCCTCGTGATGCTAGTTGGGATGCGAGATGCCCGGAATGTGGGGGGCCGGATGCCCGGTTGTATCTTGGATACATGCCCGGAGGTTTTTCTCGCATGAGATGCGAGTGTAAAATATGAGATGAAATTGATGAATTGAGGAAGGGTGATGTGGTGATCAAATTTAAAGATAAAGATGAAAGTTAACTCATGGCATGATGTGCATGATGATATGCATGATGATGGTGATGATATGTGATATGATATGATGATCACCCATGGTATGATATGCATGATGATATGCATGATGATGGTGATAATATGTGATGTTGATATGATGATCACCCATGGCATGATATGCATGATGATATGCATGATGATGATGATGATATGTGATGTGATATGATGATCACCCATGGTATGATATGCATGATGATATGCATGATGATGGTGATGATATGTGATATGATATGATGATCACCCATGGTATGATATGCATGATGATATGCATGATGATGATGATGATATGTGAGGTGATATGATGATCACCCATGGCATGATATGCATGATGATATGCATAATGATGATGATAATATGTGATGTGATGATGTCATGATAAGGATGATATGTATGATATAATGATGCCATAATGATGATTATGATGATGATATATGATGATATGATATGCATGATGATAAGGCATGATGATGCATGATAGTATTACGCATGGCTACAAGATAAGTTACGCCTGCAATGCATGTATGATTTGTATGATGCATTGAGTTGTTATTGGATTCCTTTACCTGCTGAGTGGTTGTACTCACCCCTTTTGGGGACCAACATTTCAGATTAGTAGATGGTTTGAACAGTTGGATGTGACCGTGAGGAGGAGGATAGCAAGGAAAGGAGCTTTTGGGCGCCGACACTAATCGATGGACTCTAAAGTAGACGACTATTGGAAGCGACATCGGTCATCTTTTGAAATATAGCCAAGTATAGAAAGACTATGGCAATTTGATGTATCGATGAATGATGTCCATCTGGGTTAAGTGAATAAAAGTGTACGGCTTTTACTTATAAATGTTTAGTAGGTGTGCATCGATTTCTGAATGTAGGGAAGGGAGTTGTTGGATGTGCTTCCGTATTTAAATTGCGCAAGGGACCGATCTAAAAGATGTAAACCCCCATGGTTGTATGGACCCGCTACAATTGAAATGGTATCAGAGTGATATGTTAATAAGGAAAGTGAATGGTAAGCGAACTGTGACGACCCTAATCGGATCGGGGGCCGTCGAGGGGTGTCACAATGGGACTAGTGATGGTCCCCATACATCACAATGTATCTTTTCTAGAGGAACATTAGAGATATGGTCTGAGATTGGAAAAGGCAGGGCTGAACTCTTAGCAATCTGACAGCTGCTACACATATTTTGAGTTTTCGAATTACATTGTATTAGATGTTGAGTTTGCAGAATCTTCACTGTTTTTAAACTGGTATGAGCAAGCCTTTAATGCCAAACATCTTCTCCTACTTCATGTTGAGTCTGAGTGAAGTATGCTTCTGTGGCTTTAGATTCCACTCGATACAGCCCCTTGATTTTCCTTCCTAGCTTTACTGTTGTATGATTGTAATTGTCCTTCATATACACCCCATGTTTGTCAAATATAAAGGAACAAGGATAGTCATCTCGTTAATTTTGATACGAAAGGAGATTCTTCTTGATTTCAGGAACTATTAAAACATCTTTTAGTGGTAATATGCTAGTTGTTGTATTTAATGTTCCATTACCAATACATGAGATTGATAAACAGGACCCATCTCCTATCATAACTGTATCATTACCACTATATGCAGCATAGTTTCGAATCATACCAGATCTGCAAAAAATATGAGATGTGGCCCCTGTGTCTGGATACCATTCCGAACCACATGGTTCTTCAATATGCATGGCTGCTAATGCAGTTGGTATTTCATCTACTTGATATGAATTATCAAAGCGATACCAACATCTAAGAGCTGTATGACCTGGTCTTTTACAGATTTGACATTCCAGAGGACCATTACTCATTAGCTTTGTATCCTGTATGCGCTTATCACCATTTAAGCCTTGTGGTGGATAAGATCTAACACCTTGATATCTTTGAGTAGAATTTGTGTATGGTCTAAATCCCTGTCCATAGTTAGACCAGTTATTCTTACTGATATGGTCTTGCTTTGTTAGATTCAGATTATTCATTCTACTCTGTTGATTCGTTCCTATTCCAGTGGAATTATTTCCACGATCTCTTCTATTGATGAACTGTTCTCTGCCAGAGTTGTATCCTCCTTGAATGCTTTCTCCTTGGCTTCTGGAATTACACCTCTGTAGACCTGTTTCAGTCTTTCTTTGTCCATAATATGCTAGGTTTGTATTGTATTGATTCACAGGATATGTTTGCAATCTGGTTTCAAATCTCTCAAGCTGAGAGATAACTTCGTCATATTCGGGCTGGGGTTTGAGGCAAGTACATAGTTGTTCTAAAGGTTTCATATTCAGGACCTAACCCTTCAAGTATGCCGAACATCCTGGTTATATCATCAACAGCTTTCCAATAGCATTCAATTGATCACGATAGTCTTAAATTCTTGAAGATATTCACTCAAAGGTCTATCTCTTTTTCTACAAGCCTGTAATTTCCCTCTTAACTCAAATTCTTTTGCTATAGACTTCTGAGTAAACCGATTGATAAGAGCCTGCCACACCTCAAATGCAATTTCTAACCCAATTATCAGGCTTAGGATATTCTCTGATACTGCACCACTTATCATGATGAGATTAACTGATCCGTTTTTATCCAATCCAAGTGATCGGGATTCATCACTTCCCTAATCTCGCTTGTATCATTTGTGCGTGTGTAATGTTTCGCCATTAATGAAGCCAATTAGATCTTGACTTTTCAGAAACCTTCTAAATTGTGCTTGCCATAATAGAAAATTTTCTTCATTCAACTTGATTGTAACAAAGTTGGCTATATTCACATGAATAGGAAAAGGATACTTCGCAATCTGGTTGCCATTATATCTTCAGAAAAATTTGAAGATACGAAGAAACACTCAAGTAATACTTCAAAGATCTTATCAAGAATCAACAAGTTCTTCGTATTGTCTTGCTCATGCAATCTTCGTACAGACTTTCAGTAATACAGACATTAGATCTACAACTTCCAGGAAGATGCTCTGATACCAAGAGAAGATGCAGAATCTAGAAGATAACCTGTATATGAGAGAATTCTGTACTTTGTAATTGTTGAATCAATCAACTGCAAACTTCATTCAAACATCTGTTCATTCTTCTTCTCGTTCTATCTTACAAATCTCTAAAATATGAAGAAGATCAAAGAAACAGAGAGAAAGATCTCTGACGAAGACTGAGAGAAAGCCAGAGATCAAAGAGATTCTAGTTCTATTAGAAAAATCAACTCCGCACTACATCAGTTTTCTTCAGAACCTTTTTATACTAAAGCTTTAACTTCCCGAACTTCCTTTACAACAGATTTAACAACTTTTATTAACAGAATGATTAATCTAGCCACACGTGTAGCTTCTTCAGTAGCTTGATCAGCTTCTGTTCCTGGTTTTAATATGTTGTATAACTAGTCCCTTCACAAGGATTGCCAGCTCAGCTTGGATTGAGGATTGCCAGCTCAGTTTTTAGCTTACTCCGAGCTTGCTCTGCTTTTATCAGCTCAGCTTCTCTGCTTCTATCAGCTTCTCTGTTCTGGTTTTGTTTCTTAACACTCTCTGTATATTCAAGGTACAAAGTGTCCATCTCAGTCTGTTACAATGGCTTTGTTTTTCTATTTATTTACATGAACTCGATGAAGAAGAAGCAAAACCGATTCAAGAAAGGAAAAACTAACTAAAAACAAAAAAGAGAAACTGTTGTTTAATTTGTTAAGTAAGCTAGAACTAAATAACAGTTCTTCAGCAAGGAATCTTCTCTTCATAGTTGAACACGTGGACACCTTCATTCTTCTTCCTTCGTTGAAGCCACAACACTTTGTGCAGAGTATGCTTGAATCGATTGTGCTTGCTGTTGCTGTGCTATGAGATTAGGCTATGCTTGCTGTGCTCTGAAACTCTTAACGAGCAAGTATTGATGCAGACGAATCTTTCACGATGGTGATTTTGGGGGAGAGACGAAATCCCTAGATGGGGATTCTAGATGGGGATTCTAGATGGGGATTTTTGGGGAGAGACTTTTTATTAATTAGAGGAGGCTTGATAGTGAAGGAGGAACCCTTCTTCCTTGGGCTCTTTTGGCCCCCCTCCCTTCCTCTTTATTTATGCTCTGTCCTCTTGTCTCGCTATCACTCACAATAGGAAGGGTACCGGCACTGCACAGCCAGCAAAGAGAGAGAGAGAGAAGGGCTTTCAAAGGGCAAAAGCAGAAGTTTGGGTCAAATCAGATTGCGTGATTTTTCTTTTACAGCTTGGTGGATATGGCCATGTAATTTAATGTAAGATAAAGTGCTAAGTGGAAACCATCCAAGATTAGAAGAGAAATTATTTATTTTTTAAATCCTATTCTAGATTTTGATTTTCTTGATTGTTCTTATTATCCCTCTCTTTTAAATAGAAGTCCCTTCCCGAGCAACAGTCATTATAGAGAAGCCATTTATTATATGTAGATCAATTGATATTTTTTTTTTTTGTTATGTCGAATTAGTTCCATAAAAAGAATCATTTGTGACATGCTCAAAATAGGATAGGTCACATCATTCAAATTGTTTGTTTTAGCTTTTGATATTATTATTTTCGTTTGTCGCAAGGTGCCAAATAACACGCTTACTTTAATATTGGTATTGAATTTTTTTGTAAGATCATGGATGGTACTTGTTGATAATAGTTCAACTAAATAAGATACTTTAAGCTTAACATGATATTTCGACCCCCCTCCAAAAAAAAAAAAAAAAGCTTAACCTTATAAGAATGATCTAGATAGGGGAGATAAATGATTTTTATCACCTTCGAACATGGGTGAGAAATTTGCTGCGTTCGTCAGTATATATAAATTATAATTGTGTTCAAGCGGATTTATGGGCATTGTGGCCCGACCTTAGATAGGCACAAAAGCTAGGTTTTATCGGAGATTATTATTGATTTACTTGGACTCTAAAGCCATTTTGGATCTTCTTTTCAATAAAAAAATTGGATGAATATGATTCTTTGCTACTTCTTGGGATATATCTTGATTCGTTCATGGAGATTGGAAGATCAAATTACATTATCAAATATATCGAACTGAAAACTTTTAGACTTAGTTGTATTTATAAATAAAGGTTTTGGACTAAAAACATTCGATTAATTGCATCAATTGAAAGATTTAAGATTTGATTGTGTTCCTTATATAAGACTTAATAGATGTGTGTGATTTTTCTCCAAAACTTCTTAATCATGAAAACTAGCTAAGAGCCCCCTGTTTTGCTTTGGCTTGTCATTAAAAATAGAGTTGTTCATTTGTAAAACACAGTATTCTCATCAAAACATACGATTAATCAATTGTTAATGTAGTAATATTTTTAACAATAAGAAGTTAAAATAATACTAGGAAGATGATGATGAACTTTTATCAAGTTGTATCAGTCTTTTTAAGTAATAGTGAGCGGTTAGCTATTACAAGATAGTATTGTCCTGCAAAATTGATTGTGTAATCTGGTTTGGAAATGTGAACCATCATGTCCAAAAATCTTTTAAATAGCGTCCACTAACATATGCATGCAGAATAAGTAAGTTTTAACATCAAATTTTGCATAGGTAAAACAATCTAAAATATATAGAAGTTCAAAAAAACTTGGTTTAAAAATAAATTGCTTCCATGCTTTAATTTTTAATAAAAAATAACGTGTTTTTGTTTGTTGGTGGCAGGAGTCTCTACCAAACCAACCACCCGCAAATTTCCATGTGTCAAGAGGGTTTGAGATGATGCTAAAAAATTCGTTTATATCTTCTTTAAATTGAAAAGTAAGGAGAATGACTAATTTTTTCTTTAAAAAAAACGGAAATTAATTTCTACACTCTCCCGTGGCGCACCATCCTTTACTACACAGCGTATCTTCTTCGTAAACATCATTCACGCGTTGCCACCACCGTGCCACCGCTAATGCTAGCCACCATATGTCGTTGAACCACCGCCGCCACCTCGTCATCACCATTTCCTTCGTCATCCACAGTCACCTTCAATCAAAAATGAAATAAAAAACTTCCAGCCACCATAGAATTTTCCTTTTTTTCGCAGCCCCTCTCATTGCCATCATCATCTTCTACCGTCAACCATCCAAGACCCCGCCATCATCAACCATCGCTTGGAACCGCCATCAAGAATCCATAGCCACCACCAACTACAATACCACGGGTAATGAACCTTCACCTCGACCTGGAACTAATCCTTTGACTGCCTCAAACATCGCTAGAAACAACCAACGAAGCAATTCCATGGCCATCATCTTTGGGTTGTGATCAGATGTGAGGCGTTAGGCATCACTGTGCACATCATATAAGAACGAAGGAGAAAAAGGTAAGGACATAATAGAGGAAATGGGAAATGGTAAGTTGGACGCCAAAAGTTGAGAAAATTTCCGGGCCCAGATATCAGCGTAAGTGCGAGGCTCAATTCACGCCGCCTTTGTATCGAACACTCTGCTTTTGATCCAATTATTGACACCAACAAATTCATTACAATCTTAAACTTCTTATCTAGCATTTTGAGAAAAATCAAATTCCTGCATTTAGTTCAACGCAATCAAGGAAAATAAGAATGTCAATTAAATTCCACATGACATATAAATTTTCTCATAAAGTGTGCAATTAGATCACCTAATAATAAGGAAAAGCACACTAGAGGTTTCAAATCTATTGTGCAGCAGTCAGGTTAGTACCACAAATTTTCAATTGCTTATTTAAAGCTCCTAACTTTAAAATTTTGTTCATTGGAGTGACTCTGACTACTTGGATTGTTTGAACTGGGGACATGGCATTATTTTAATGATAAAATCGTTGTTGCGTTTTTAAATAATGCCACTTCAGCTATTCTGTAAAGCAAATTCTTATATATATTACTGAATTAAATGAATTTCGAAAGTTAAGGAGCTTAAATGAGTGATCGAAAAATTGTGGCACTAAACTCAGCTATATATGAAAGATTTTGAACCTTTAATGTACTTTTCCCTTAACAATAGCTAGTTTTACTATTTCAATTCTACATTCCACCACCACACAAATATCAAAAGCCCATATCCATCACTGGCATTGCCCAGCACCATTGGTACGGGGTTGCCCTCGCCGGTCGCTTAGTCCCTACTGGTTATTGGTCATCAATTCCCGCTGACAGTTGCCGATCACAAATCCAAACCGCCAATGAGAAGTACTCTTTCATAGAAGACCACATTTTTTCAGCAGTCCAAACAATTGAATAGAAATCTTATTACACTGAATGATATAACTTGGAATGGGAAATTTACATGAGGATTTTTTGTCGTGGAACCAAACAAGACCAAAATGCTTTCAGCAAGGTAGTTCAAATTAACATATTGCCGACAAATATCTATTAAGTGGAAAAGTGTCAATAAAAAGTTAACGAGCAATTACAAGAAATATTGTGTAGACTGTAATATGGTATGTGAGTTTGTGACATTGCAAATCTCACATTAGTTGTGAAAGACTATGTTGAGTGATTCATAAATCAACACATGCCTGTGAATGGCCATCACCATGTGTATTTACAGAGAAAACTTGTTTGGGGTCTTAGCCAACGTGTTAAGAACCAGGTCGTGAAAGATGGTATCAGAGTAGGACCTACTCCAATAGATGAGTGGTTGTTAGATAGACAAGGTGTAAATCCAATTGACAAGGATTAGACAAGTTGTCACTACAAGCATGCTTCTAGGATAGGAGAGGGTTTAGGAATGGACGAGGCCACACCTCATATAAGAGGAGTTTTGCTAGATGATATAGACTGGCAAGGATGATGAAGACAATTCTTTCAACGAGAGAATTTGTGATATCTCGAGTCCTATATCAAACAGGAGAGATCTTGTTGAGTTTGTTGACCACAAAGGACTTGGCTCATTCCAAGTGAGTTATGTCGGGAAAACACCCATATGTAATTTTGATGATACCAAAACTATCTTTGGCACTAATATATACTTTGATAAGGTGCAGATGGTAAATTAGCTTTGTAGATGTCAATGATTCCTCTATTAGCAAATATAAGAAACTAGCTTGTGACAAATAGGTGAACAAACACTTAAGGGAATGGCATTTCGTGGTGGCGTAGGACTTGAGTCAAGTAAATGTTTTTGAAGGTCTTTAGGACTAATGAAAATGGAAGGATCATTGATCTTGTTATCATGCGTCATTTCATCGGTACCTTCACTCATGAGTTATCACTAATGATGGTGTACGCGTATGAAAATGATCATTGATGGTATAGAAAATTGTCGTTGCAAAACTGGATTCTTTAGCTAAAAAACTGGATAGATGTAAGAAAAACAGTTGTCAAGTTTCTACTTCAATGAAGTGGTAGTAGTAGCAGACTTCATTTTGGGAAACCTGCAGAAGTCAGAAGAAATGATTGTATTAGCAATCTTAATTTTGGCTCATAATTCCATCTACCCTCAAATGGCTAGTTGGATCTCTTTGAAGGCTCCAATGATTAGATTGAAGAGATGTATAAATAAGGATTAGTGCAGCTTGGAAGAGGTTGAACACAAGAAAAACTGCAGTGGTGCTTTGAATTAGAAATTCTCTCTATTGATATATCTATGTAAAGATTTAGGTCTGTAATTGTATATAGTCAAGTGTATAAGTAACAGAAGTTGTTGTGTCTTGATAGATCATCTTGTGATATAAACAATATATGTTGTTTTTAGGCTATTAGCTAGAGAGTGGACATAGGCTTTGATATAAAGCTGAACCAATATAAATCACCATGTGATTTATCTTCTTTGTTCATCATCTACCTCATCTACTCACTATTATCACACACACTAATAAACTTCTCACACAATCTAGTGCAGTTATTATTGTGTTATTCTGTGAAAGTTTCTTGGTATCCTCACTCAACCTATTCAATCCATTTCTAGGTTGTATTGTTGGCCTCAACAAGTCAAGCCCTAAAAGGCATACTTTAAAAACCACAAAGGGTAGTGATAATTGGAGTCAGTGTTAACTTGTTTATTATCTAAAGGATATCTCATTGGTACTTTAGAGATCACAAACATTCCCACTTAAAACAACCAACATCAATGTCAATGTTTGCATGTATTGCCCAATGATATTTTCTTAATTGATGAATAGTTCGTCTATTTGTGCACCGTCCTTTGTCCTAGAAGTATGCTAGGAGGTGCACTTGATCTAAGCCCTCTATTTTTTCGCAAACATTCTTTTGTCAGATCTATGACCATAACCATTCCACATATGGCTAAACCTCCAAAGAAGTACTTTGAATAACCATATAAATAATTATTATCTCGGAGGTGCATATGTTGGATGTAAATTGCGCCATTCCAAGATCTCCATAACTAGAACAAGAACATGCATAATTGAGTAGAAATATTAACACACCTGTTTTGGGATCCATCGAACATAAAGCGGAAGCAAAAAAGGGATTACCCACTCATCAAAGGGATCCACGCATCAAGTCCTTTCCCTCTATTGCTTTCCGTATCACTAGCTCAATGAGGTGGCCTCCTCACATGTAGTGTTAGGTAAACACCCCTTAGGTGAGGATACATGTGAGAATTCGGGTTAAAGGAGAGACTTGAGCACTATTTATAGAGTTTCTAGCCAAGCTCTCTCATTATGGGCCAGGCTCAACTCGACCCACACTAGCCAGCCCCATATTAGACTAATTAAGAAACATTCTATTTCATCTTAGACCAGCCCTGTTTTACGGTAGCTGTAAAAACAGTAAATTACAATATCAATTAATGTAGTCCACATTAGGAAACTCTTACATTCTCCCGCTTGGACTATATTAATTGAAATCATACTTTATGTGCACACATTGGTCCAGAGATAATTTTTAATAGTCAATCCTGTCCCATAAAGTCTTAAACACCGAATCATGACGGTAACTGCATATATACACACAGAGCCTTCCATGGTCATGAGTGCTCTCAACTTTATTGATATAGATTCAATATGGTAGTGTGGCAAATTAATAATATCTCTTATAGAGAGATTCCATTTGTCAGTCAATATTCTCTTACCTTAGGTTACACAAAAAAACTTGTGCCACTAGAGAATGCTTTATGGTTCCAATGAACTCACATATGTCTTGTCCTTACGGTTAACCTTTCTTTATGTATCACAAGACATATGTACAAGGCCAATAACCGGATGCCCGGATGCCCCTAGCCTTCACTCAAGGTTTAAGCAATACCTTAAGACTATTAACAATATATATATATTCAACATAATAACAATCCATTCAAAAATATTTATTGAATGCAAAAGTAGACACACACACACACACACACACACACACACACACACACACACACACACACACACACACATCAAAGTGTTACTAAATTGTAACAAAACAGATGTAAACTTTATTCAAAGAAAATTAAACCACAGCTCCCACTAAATAACAGCATCCTAGGATGCTCCTAGTCCTATACTAATAACATGTCGATAAAATACATATGGGCGTAGGCCTTTAGTTAGTGGATTTGCAACCATATCATATGTGGAAACATAATCTACTGCAACGTCACCATTCTGCACCGATTCCTTTATGGTAAAAACTTGACCTCCATGTGTTTAGACCGCTTGAGACTTCTGTTATTATTAATAAACAACACTATAGAGTTATTGTCACAATATAACTGTATGGATCTATCCACAAATTCAAAAACTGATAACTCCCTAATTGTCGCGACCAATTTTTCGGACGGTGATCCACCTAGGGTTTGGCTAATGGATTGTTAAGCCTATACTTAACTCGGGCTCTCCCAAGCCTATACCAATTCGTGACTTTAGGTTCAAGTTCTTAACATACAATTGATTTTTAACTAGGAGTTGCCACTAATCTATTTTTGGTGGGTCGATTAGAAACCCAAGTAAAGTAACGGGAGATTTACTTTACTCCTACAAACCAGAGACTATGGGTACGGGGACTTGGTTACACTAGATTCCTCTAATGCCTTTTCAGTACCATTCTTTTATTTTAAAAAATGTTTGGCAAGAGCTTGAATTGATTTTAAATCTATTTCCCTAACATGTGACGTTATCATGCGCGTGCACAAACCACCATTTAACACTAAGATAAACAATAAATAAATCAAAAAAACTTACCTCCAATCATCGAAAGCATCTGCAATGTTAAATTAAAATCCACATCAACAACCCTAGATATGGTTTCTAATTAACACGCAATTTCTTTTCTTTTGTTTTCATTTAATTAATGAAAATCATGCAATATGCAATGCGGTATTAACTAAATAACCTAATTCTAATGACATACAATTTCTAATTAAATGGGCCTAGCAAAATACTAAATGACATGCATTTCAATGAATCTAACCATGTGCATATGACATTTTTCTTTTTCCTAAAAGAATGCATTTTATCCTAAATAATAAAACTAATTTAACCTATGACATTTTTTTTTTTTTTTTTTTGTATTTTTCATGAAACTCGAAATTTGGTGAAATGTGAAAATTACCTAATGAGATTAAGATCCTGTTTAAATTATATTAGGAATTAGGTTGAGTCAAACCCTAATTTAAACTAAAATATTATCTTAACCTAAATAATCCTAAAATGCAATATATCTAAAAATACCTACAAAAATATTATCTAAAATTAAACTAAGTGCAATTTAACCCTAATATGCAATGCCGTGCAAAATATGCCCTAATTCTACATGACATATGCATGATGATTTTTCTTGTTGTTTTTATTAATTTTCGAAATTAATAATTGCCAACTAATTAAACATGCGACTCAATTTAAAATCTAGCAACCTAAACTGATTTATTTGAATTTTGATTTTTTGATTTTGATTTTTTTTATTTGAAATAAAATTCCTATTCTAAACATGTAAACCCTAAGATGCAATATTCTAACTCAAATATATCTCGAGATAAACAAGGCAATTAAGACGAGACAATTCATTCAAAATCATCAAAAATATCGCACATTGTTTAGATCAAGAGATAATATTTTGCTAATAAAATTGATAAATTGATCTTAAGCCTTAAAGATCAAAATATCAATTTACTCCCGCTTGATTAATTGTTTCATCTAAAGCCTTATAGATGAAATAAAAAACCCTGGCGCGGTTGCGAATCAGGAGACATATTGGGATTTCCAATTATGCATAGATAGGTATTTCAACCAAAGAGAACAACTTATAAAGAGATAATAATAATAAAAAATAGAGAAAAACCTAAACTTGCCTAATAAAGTAAAGCAAAAATACCTAATAAAATTTTTCTTATTTTTTTTTAAAAAGAAAAAGGGAAATCCTGGCTGATGGTTTTGGGGGAAATCACCGGCGGGGTTTCTAGCGAAGGCACCGGGGGGCGCGACGGCGGCGAGGCAATAGGGAGCGTCGCGGGTCTGGTGCGAGCGTTGTGGGCGAGGGACTCGAGCGCAGCGCGCAAAGCGGAGACGGCGTCGGGCGGTGAGGCAACGAGGAGCGTCGCGGGCGGCACGGCGAGATCGGCGGGCAGCGTCGCGGGCGGAGCAGGAGCTTCATATCTCCTGGCGTCGGTCACGAGCAGGGTAGAGAGCAACCCCGAGTTGTCGGTCACTGGATCTGTGGCATCGGGTCTCCGATTGGAGGTCGCGATGAGGTTGCAAGCGGAACGCGACAGAGCAGGGGCTTCGGATCGACGCGGGCTCGCGGTAGGAGGTTCGGAGCGGCGGTCCGGCGTCGCGGGTGCGACTGAGTCGCGGCGGTGGCAACAGGCGAGACAACGATGGTGCGAGCAGGCAGCGCCGATGCCGACAGGGACACCCCCACCAGGAAGATGAATAGTAGCGCGGGGGCTTTTCTTTTTCTCTTTCTTTTTTCGGTTTGGTCTCTCTCTCTCATGTCACTTTTCAACTTTTCACTTTTTTTGTGTACTTTTTCACTTCCAAGAAAGAGCCCCTTTTTACTTTGCGCTCAGTGTATATTTTTTCCTTTTTTGCTTGCGCACGATACCTCTAAATATGTCGTTGAAACATACATACTCCGTGCAATATTCCCTTTTGTATTTCTTGCATATTCTATCCAGAAAAATTCACTTTTTGCACAAAATACACCCATCGTATATATTACTTAAAAATATGAAAAATCTAAATGGAAAATGTGAAAAATCTTCCCTTCACCGGTAGCCTAAAATAAAGTAAAAATAAAAATAAAAATAAATGTTTCTAAATTATATGCCATGTGTTTTTTTTTTTTTTAAATCAACCCCAAAAATTTAGGTGTCAACAGCTGCCCCTCTTTGAAGGCGAGCTCGCAGAGGTTGCATTCAAAGATAAATTGAGACCTAAATTTTGATCATGCTCATGCAATGAATGATTTTTTGTTGGAACATGAATTCCATTTTTTAATGCAATTTATACTAATGCAAATGATAGATAAACCTACCTAGAATAACTTACCTTCGAGGAGGATAGAGTAATTCGAGGTAGTGGGTGTTACCTGTCTAGGACCCGTACCATTCTACGGTCGCCCAGTATGGCAGAAAGGAACTACTTTCTCAGGACCCGTACCATTCTACGGTTGCCCAGTACAATAGAAAGGTTTTGTAAGGAACTGCTTTCCCAGGTTCCGTACCATTCTACGGTCGCCCAGTATGGCAAAAAAGTTTTTTGTAGGACCCGTACCATTCTACGGTCGCCTGAATGGGGAAATTGCTTTTCCATGACCTGTACCATTCTATGGTCGCCTGTTAGAGCAATAAATGTTGTCTAGGACCCATACCATTCTACGGTCGCCTAGACTGAGGTTTTGCTTGGCTAGGACCCGAACCATTCTTCGGTCGCCCAACCTTGCGACAGAGATCATCTGACCAGGACCCGAACCATTCTTCGGTCGCCTTAATCAGATTGAATCTGGAGAAAAATCTTTGAGGGACAACTTAATTGAGTGTCGGTATGCTTAAAAAGAGAATACCTGTGCAATGACAAATATTCAAGGTATGGATAGAGATATACTTACCTGTTAACATCTCTGATCTTTGGGGATACGTCTCCTGCAAAACATGGTCGTAGAAGAGGCAACATGCATTTGTAATCATAAACATGCATCAATGTAATGGAGGTTCATGATGATTTCCATTAATCTTGCATCACCTAATTTCCATTCTGAACACATGAGTGTCATGAATGTGTCAAATGAGGGATCCTTTGTTTTGAAATGACTTTTCTCTCATCCTCATTAAAATGGCCATTTCATCCTGACCTTTGATGTAGGATTTTGTCAATCACTCTATCTCACCATCGCCATGCCAAACAAGGGTCTGAGCAATCTCGCAAGTGGTATGATCTCACCAATCTGAGAGGTCTTTAAGAGGGACCATAATGTGGGCTTGGTCAACGGCTTAACAAAGGGGACTCTTTGAGTTGAGGTTATTTGAAAAATGAGCGATATTCTGCAATCATCTTGGGGTTTACAAGTCAAGAAACACAAGAAACGAGGCAGAAATTATCTTACTCGCACTTCTTCGAGCGATGCTTTCGAACATATGAACCTTTACGTTAATTTAATTGCCCTAATCTGAAGAAACTTTGTAAGGGACGTAACGTAGGCTCGGTTCATGGGTTGAGAAATGAAGGGATCATTAGGCTAAAAAAGTGTTTAGAGGGTAAAAGTTGGTGATCATCTTGACATTTCCACAAATTTCCTTCTTCAATGTCGAAGATTTTCTTTACACTCATTGATTGCAGCAGCATTTGAGTTTTTTTTTTTTTTTTTTCAGTATAGCCTTGTTCGGGGTACGATTCACCATATCAGGTGTTTTATTTTTCTTTGGGCATTCGGCGTTGCTTTTACCAGGCACACTGCTTTTTCATGCCCCATTTTTGCACTCTTTTCTTTGGACAAAATCTCCATTTTTGTCGGCATCCTAGTTCATGCCACTTGAATGTTTTTGTCTTGCCCCAATGCGGGGGGATGATCACCATTTGTGTTTAAAATGAAATGAATTCATAAGCTCAAGTGGGCTACGCAATGGATAAAAGTGTATAGGATAGAGAAATGACCGCTCTTCATCATCCTAGGGCATTTTGAATTATCGTACGAGTTACAATGCGAAAGCAATACTCGAAGATTGATGCAAGTGTGAGTAAGAAAATTCCTATCATTCATCTCAAATATTATCCTAATGTGGGATGATCCTTGACAGGGATGATTTAAAAACTCTTCACGTGTTTGGGCTCGAAGGGTTAAACAATGGGTATACTTGTAGTGGTTTGGGTAGAGAAAGAACTGCCTCTCGTCACCTTGGTTAGCGTACCCTTTGCGAGATCACCCTCTTCCTTGCGGGCATAGAACTCTTCCACACAATTCGCCGAGGATTAGTGTATGGGATAGTGTATGGAACAAGGCTTGCTTTTCATCATTCCAAGGTATCTCATTTGACACATTCAATTTATCTCACACGATTCATTAAGGAAGAAGAATGCAAAATTTATGACAAATTTGAACAATTCAATTGATTGAGGCATCTTATTCATCATAAAATACTTGCAATTCGAGACAAGACATGGAAAATTCTATCATGGATAATACTTCTTGACAGTAGCAGAATTAACTAGAGTGAAAAACTCACAACCATCCATTTCTGCCAAGATCAAGGCACCTCCAGGAAGTGCCTTCTTCACCACATATGGACCACTGTAATTTGGGGCGAACTTGCCCCTAGGATCGGGGAAAATTGGCAACAGCTTCCTTAGAACAAGATCATTTACCTCGAAATGTCTCGGTCGTATTTTTCGGTTGAAGGATCTGGCAACTCTTTGCTGATAAGCTTGGCCATGACAAAGAGCCTTCAGTCTCTTCTCATTAATCAAGTTTAATTGTTCAAGTCTTTGTTGCGACCATTCAGCTTCAGACAACTCTGCTTGGGATAAAACTCTCAAGGACGGAATCTCTACTTCCACAGGCAAAACTGCTTCCATGCCGTACATCAGAGCAAAAGGCGTTGCCCCAGTAGATGTACGGATCGATGTTCGGTATGCCATTAGTGCGAAGGGTAATCTATCATGCCAATCTCGATAATTCTCGACTGTTTTAGCTAAGATTTTCTTAATGTTCTTGTTGGCCGCTTCAACAACCCCGTTCATTTGAGGGTGATAAGGGGACGAATTCAAATGCTTAATCTTGAACTCACTGAGCAACTCATCAACAATTTTATTGTTCAGATTTGTTCCGTTGTTAGTGATGATTGCTTCGGGGACGCCATAGCAAGCAATTATGTCGCGTTTGATGAATTTTGCAACATTGCAGGTAGTGACACTTGCAAAGGATGTAGCTTCAATCCATTTGGAGAAATAGTCTATCGCTACCAAAATGAATCGATGCCCATTAGAAGCTTTCGGATTTATTGGGCCGATCACATCAATGCCCCACATTAAGAAGGGCCATGGCTCGGAAAACTGATGCAGCTCAGTTGGAGGAACATTTATCTTATGGATCTGGCAACGATGACAACTTCGTACATGCTTGATGCAGTCACTTTCTAGTGTGAGCCAATAGTAGCCTAATCTCATAATCTTCTTAGCCATCATGTGCCCATTCATATGAGGGCCACATATTCCTTCGTGTACTTCTTTCATGATTTGAGTGGCTTCGGTTGCATCCACACACCGCAACAAGACTGAATCATAAGATCTCTTGTACAAATTCTCGCAATTGACGAAGAATTTTGAGGCCATCTTCGTGATGTACTTCCTATCAGCGGGAGTGCTTCCTTCGGGAAATTCCTACCTTTTAATGTAGTTCATGATATCGTAATACCACGGTTTTCCATCAGGTTATTCAGTTATGATCATACAGTAAGCCGGCTTCGGCAAAACTTCTATTTTCAATGGCTCGACTTCTAACCCGTTAGTGACTTGTAACATAGACGACAAAGTCGCGAGTGCATCCGCAAATTGATTATGAGACCTTGGCAAGTATTCAAATGAAATTTTGTCAAACTCCTTTACCAGATCTTCTAAGTACTTGTGGTATGGGAGCAATTTGGCGTCTTTAGTATGCCATTCACCTACGGTCTGAAGTATGATCAGTGCCGAATCTCCAAATACCATTAACTTGGCCACATCCATCTCGATTGCGGCTTGAAGTCCGAGGATGCAAACCTCATACTCGGCCACATTGTTAGTGCATGGGAATATCAATTTTGCAGCTACTGGATAGTGCTGTCCATCTGGGGATATCAGAACTACCCTAGTACCAGAACCAGACAAGTTTACAGCTCCATCAAAGAACATCTTCCATGAGTCTTCATTTACACTCAAGACACGGTCATCAAGGAAACTGTCATCGTCATTAGAGACTCCTGAATTCTTGGCCAATAGATCAGCGATCGCTCGACCCTTAACTGACTTTTGTGGCATGAATTGCACATCAAATTCCGAAATCAAAATTTGCCATTTGGCCAACTTACCCACCAAAGCTGGCTGATCAAGTAAGTACTTGATGGGGTCACTCTTAGTCACGAGGAATGTTTGGTAATGCAGTGTGTATTGTCACAATCTATGCAATACCCACACCAATGCCGCACAAGTCTTTTCAACATCAGAATATTTTAGCTCTGATGCAGTGAACTTCTTACTTAGGTAATAAATGGCTCGTTCTTTTTTATCCACAGGACTTTCCTAAGCCAACATTGCACCCAATGACTCACTATGAATGGTGAGGTAGAGAATCAAGGGATGCCCCGGTGATGGCGGGACAAGAACTGGTGGATTCATCAGGTACTGCTTCAACTTGTTAAATGCTTCTCGACACTCATCATCCCAGTTGATTCGTGCATTCTTCTTTAGGAGCTTGAAGAATGGTTTGGCAGTTTCAGAGAGTTGGGAAATGAACTGGGCTATGTAATTTAGTCTTCCCAAGAGGCTCCGAACTTCTTTTACCGTTGATGGAGGTTGCAATTCACATATGGCCTTTGCCTTGGATGGGTCAATCTCAATCCCCTTACTGCTTACAATGAATCCGAGTAATTTATTGGATGTTGCCCCGAACACACATTTAGTGGGATTTAGCCGAAGCTTGAATTCACGGAGTTGGTCAAACAACTTCTTCAGGGTTTCCACATGGCTTCTTCCAGGCCGAGTCTTTGCGATCATATCATCAACATAGACTTCAATCTCCTGATGCATCATATCATGGAATATTGTTACCATGGCTCGCTGGTAAGTTGCCCCTGCGTTCTTGAGTCCAAAGGGCATGACCTTGTAATGAAAGGTTCCCCACGGGGTGGTAAATGTAGTCTTCTCCCTGTCTTCCTCTTTCATCCTTATTTGGTTGTACCCGGAAAAACCATCCATGAATGAGAATAATTCAAATCTGGCAGTACTATCCACAAGGACATCTATGTGAGGCAGTGGGAAATCATCTTTTGGGCTGGCCTTGTTCAAATCTCGATAGTCGACATAGACTCGAACTCAGCCATCGTTCTTCATTACCGGCACGATGTTAGCCACCCATTCAGGGTATTGCGAGACTTCGATGAATCCCACCTTTAAAAGCTTCATCACCTCTTCCTCTATCTTCTTCAAGAGCTCGGGTTTAGTTCTCCGCAGCTTTTGCTTCTTAGTTGGCACGTCCGGATTAGTAGGCAAGCAATGCTCGACGATTGATGGGTCTAAACCAGGCATGTCAACATAGGTCCATGCAAAGACATCCTGATATTTCTTCAATAGTTGAGTTAGGCGCTCGGCCTCGTCTTTGGGGAGATTTGCCCCAATTTTAACTTCCTTGACTTCTTCTATGTCACCTAAATTAATAGTGACAGTTTGCTTAGATATGAGGGCCTTGGCTTTTTCATGTTATTCCCAGCTTCGTTGCACCTCAATGGAATCTTCACTCAAGTCTTCGAGGTCGTCAATGTCAGCATTTGTTGCATTGAGCGGGATCATTTCCATACCTTTGTATGCTATAAGATTGCTCCTGAAACATGAAATAAATAAATTAGAAAGACAAACGAGTAATCTATATTTTTTGTTTGTTTTTTTTTAAAATTATTTCTTTTAAGAATTTTAGCGAAAACATTTTTTGAATATTTTGACACGAAAAGCATGATGAAGCTCGGTCCTCGGAATTCTCCTTGGATTTTCTTTTTCTTTTATCGACTAGATATCATCACTGGGCTGGTTTGGAGTACCTCATCATGCCCTCAAAATAAAACTTGTAATTTTATTGATATTCATCAATCAATTACATTTATTGAATGGAAATGCAATTTTCAAGCCCTAAAAAGAAAGCGAAAAAGAAGAAATCAAAACAAGCCCTAGAAAGTGATAAAAACTCTCGCGCAGGAGAATGTGAGAAAGTAGTAAATGAGTTACTCTTGTGGGCCAGAGTCCATCTCCTCCGGAGGTCATTCATCAATGGCTCCTATGATGAGATTGTCAAATAAGCTTGCAACTTCTTCAAGCTCATCATCAGGGTTCTCTGTCTTCAAGGGTGTCGGATCATTCATGCCACCCCATCCATCTGGGACTATCTCACTCGGATCAATGTAGTAGCTGGGAGGAGCCGAATACTTCACTAGGTAATCGAACTTCCCACTAGGTTGGCCCAGAGTGTCCATCACTTCTGCTTCATCCTGCATCATTCTTGGAGGATCGGGGAATGTCTCGTGAATGCTCGAGGGTAGTGGGTTTTGCCTCCCTCGCCCTTGGATAGGTGGCGAGCTCCACCTTTCTTGTCTTCGTCCTTCAGAACTTCCCCCACCTCTTCTATGGTATCCTAAACCTGCAGAACAGGACCTCTGAGGGGCTTCAATGGGGCTTCGAATGCCCTGACCATTTCTCCCAAGACCATTGCCAGGGACGAAACCATTCCCAACCATTATTCTTCCCACCATGAGGGCAGCATCTGATACTTCAGGGGTAGGCGGTAATGAACCCCGGGAAGCATGTATGGTGGACACCAACTCAAATGAGTGGTAACTTGATTCAAACTGGGAATTCGGCTCTACATAGGGGATAGCCGTCTCATGATATATCCGGTGATCTTCCTCACCATACACAGTGACCAACTTCCTTTTGATCACAAATTTCACAGCTTGATGTAGACTTGAAGGCACTGCTCCAGCAGTATGTATCTAGGGACGACCTAGCAGGAAATTGAATGTAGTAGGGATGTCTAGCACTTGGAAGGGAATGTAAAACAAAATAAAAATAAATGTTTCTAAATTATATGCCATGTGTTTTTATTTTTATTTTTTATTTTTTAAAAATCAACCCCAAAAATTTAGGTGTCAACACTAATGAGGTTCTAGAGCCAAATAGTTTGAGTAGCAGTTGAAAAACATGCTACAAACTCGCTTACATGGTAGAAAAAGATATGGATTTCTATTTTTCGCTCTTCCAAGATAATGCACCTCCTACCAACATAAATATGTATCCTGTTGTTAACTTCTTATCATCTTGATAACTAGCAAAATTTGCATCTAAATACCCTGCTAATTGTAAGTCTGGAACATGTCTATAAATCAACATATAATTTTTTGTTCTCTTTAAGTATCTTAAAACCTTATTGGCAGCAACCCAATGATCGCGTCCTGGATTAGACTGATATCCGCCTAAAAACCCTGTTGCAAAAGCAATATCTAACCTAATGCAAACTTGAGCATACATAATGCTTCCAAGCACACTAGCATAAGGTACATTCTTCATTTGAGTTTTCTCAAAATCTGAATTAGGGCATTGTGAAAGACTCAATTTATCACCCTTAACAACGGGAGCAATTCCTGGTTTGTAATCTTGCATACTGAATCTTTCTAAAATGCGATCAATATATGCCCTCTAAGACAAACCCAATGAACGGCGTGAACGATCCCTATGGATCTCAATGCCAAGAACAAAAGACACCTCACCAAGGTCTTTCATATCAAAATTTTTCGATAACATCCGCTTTGTATGATGCAGTAAACTAATGTCACTACTAGCAAGCAAGATATCATCTACATAAAGTATGACAAAAATATATTTCCTCCCACTGACCTTGGTGTATATACACTAATCTACTTTATTCTCAATAAATTCGAATGAAGTAACGACACTATGAAACTTGAAATACCACTGTCTAGAAGCTTGCTTAAGGCCATAAATAGACTTTTTCAATCTACAAACAAGCTTACCTGAGTCATCTGCTGCAAAACCTTCAAGCTGCACCATATAAACCTCCTCATCAAGGTCTCCATTTAGAAAAGCAGTCTTAACATCCATCTGGTGTAACTCCATATCGAAATGAGCTACTAATGCCAAAATCACTCTAAAAGAATCTTTATAAGAAACTGGAGAAAATGTTACTTCATAATTTATTCCTTCTCTTTGAGTGAAACCCTTAGTTACCAGTCTGGCTTTAAACTTTTCAATTTTTCCTTTGGAATCCCTTTTAGTCTTGAATACCCATTTGCAACCAATAGTTTTACAACATTTAGGCAATTCAACAAGCTCCCAAACACCATTGTGTTTCATAGATTGCATCTCATCTTTCATCGCATCTAGCCACAAATCTGATTGAGGACATGAGATGGCATCCGTATAAGTTATCGGATCAACAACACAACCAATATCATAATCATGCTCTCCAAGGTAGACAACATAGTCTAGTGGTATAGTTGAACATCTTTCCCTAGTTGATCTTCTGAGTGGAGCTACTTCAACCTCATTTTGAATTTGAGAGGATTGAAGAATTTCATCAGGAATTGTCTCAACAATAGGATCCTAGGCCACAACAAGCTCGGTTTGTGGCACAAGAGGCTTCATAATTGTCTGCACAGGATGAGACAGGGATCCAGTAATCCCCAACATACTATCATCTTCGATAGCTTATGAGCAGCTACCCTTTTCAGTTACATCAAATTCTAGAAATTTTGCAGTCTGAGATTCCACAATTCTTGTACCTTCATTAGG
The DNA here is from genome assembly GCF_016545825.1 of Eucalyptus grandis. Classification (NCBI taxonomy): domain Eukaryota; kingdom Viridiplantae; phylum Streptophyta; class Magnoliopsida; order Myrtales; family Myrtaceae; genus Eucalyptus; species Eucalyptus grandis. The sequence goes on along the minus strand of NC_052616.1, from coordinate 12,889,249 downwards.
GTTATAAAACTGATACCCCTTTGAATGATTTGGGTAAGACACGAAGTAACACCGAGTAGTTTTGGAATCCAGCTTACTCAATGTTAGATTATATAACTTCACTTCTGCTGGACATCCCTAAACTTTAAGATGATTCAAGCTAGGTTTACGTCCAGTCCACAACTCAGAAGGAGTCAATGGAATTGCTTTAGTAGGAACGCGATTTAGAATATAAAGAGCCGTTTTCAAAGCTTCACCCCACAGAAAATTAGGTAAATTGGTCCTACTAATCATACTTTTCAAAGCTTCACCCCAAAACTTCACACGATTGCGCCTTTCAGCTACACCATTTTGTTCAGGACTCCAGGCATAGTAAACTGACCTATTATCCTAGAATCCTCTAAGTATTTAGCAAACCTCCCTTTAAGTTGTCCAGCATCACCGTGTCTACCAAAATACTTACCACAACGATCATATCTGACAATCTTTATAACTTTTCCCAATTGTTTCTCCACTTCAGTCTGAAAAATCTTGAATTTGTCAAGAGACTCAGACTTTTCTTTAATCAAGTATAAGTATCCATATTGGGAATAGTCGTCAATAAATGTGATGAAATACAAATTTCTGCACAAAGTAGCTATGTATGGTCCACTAATATCAGTGTGAATAACCTCCAATAAGTTTGAACTTCATACAGCGAATTTCTTCTTTATCTTAGTCATCTTACCTCTGCAACAGTCTACGCAAGTCTCTTAATCACCTTTGAGAGTAGGCAAGATGTCAGCCTTTATAAGTCTTTCTACTCTTTCTTTAGAGATGTGACCAAGACGTTTATGCCACAATGCATAAAACTGTTCCTTAGGTAGAGGTCTTTTGGAAACAACTTTTTCAGTTGAATAAGGAACGTACATGTTGTTGGGAGATAAACTCAATCGATATAATCCATCGGATAAATTGCAACACCCAATCTGATTTGAATCGTAAAACATAGAAATAGTATTACTCTTTATTTCAAAAGAGTATCCACACATGTCCAAACAAGACATAGAAACTAAATTCCGCCTAAAAGAAGGTATGTAAAAAGTGTTTCTTAACACCATCCGAAAACTAGAATCTAGAATCAAAATAACATCTCCCACGAACTCGATGTCAACTCTAACGCCGTTTCCAACCGTGAGCTTTGATTCATCATGATTTGGTTTCCTTTGGTTTATGAACCCACGTGTGGTAAATGCAACATGATTAGTTGCACCACTATCTAGCCACTAGGAATTGGTCGGAACTTCAGATAGATTGGATTCATAAACAAATGTCAAAGAATCATTACCTTTAGGCTCACTCTTAGTTCTCTTAGATAACCAAGCCTTAAACTTGCTACATTGTTTCTTTACATGTCCTCTCTCCCTACAAAAGTAGCAATAAACACCATCCTTCTTGGTGAATGTTTTCTTGGGACCCAAAATGTTAGAAGGTTCAGCATCTTCAAAATTTCCTTTATTGTTGGAAGGTCTAGCAACTTCAGAATTGCCTTTATGAGTATAATTTTTCACCTTCTTTCCCTTATCACTCCTAGAGTTAGAAGCATAAAGGGCAATGTGCCCTTTATCTTTCTTCAATTTTTCTTCCTCTGCCACCAGCTTTGCTAGTAGGTCATTAACTGACCAGGTTTCATTTTGGGAACTATAATTGGTCTTAATAATCCCAAAATCAGGAGGAAGATTATTTAGAGCTTGATGCACAATGCAAGCTTTGTTTGCAAATCTACTGTTCTCATAATATAATCTCTAACTCCACAAGAACCATCATACTTCATAGTAAATAGTGTTTGCATGTGTGTTCCTATCTCATCATTAGGTGAGAGACGGTTTCTAGCTATCAAGGCTTCCATCATATGCCTACTTTTTAAGTATTCCTAAATGGAACGCTTCATTGACAGTAAACAAATTCTATTACTCTTTTTCCAAGCAGCAAAATGAGCTTTTTGAGCTTCTGTACTCTCGGTAGTAAGATCTATCAACCGATCGACAGTAAGAGCCATATGAACATCTGCAATCTCCATAGCAAATGGAAGATCTTCTCTCCATTTCTTAAAGTTTGAACCGGCAAGAACCTCAATAGTGACGGAGTTACCGTTTATAGAAAAGGTGACTAAAAGACAAGTAGTATATATAATTAGCATCATGTAAGCATTGTGTAACTTGACGTATAAGTACACATCAAGAGAGTTACATGCAAAATCACATAATTACATTTGGGTAGAATACATGACATGCAATTGTACACTCCCCACATGATAGAGGTTATGAGAATATATTCCAATCTCGTGAATTCATCACCTTTGGGCATATGAACCATTAGGATCGGTCACTCTACCACACTATCATGTATCCCTCCATGAATTAATACACAATCACCTCCTTTGGGAGTATGACTATGCATTAGACCAAGAGACATCCCAATCAATATACGAGATCGAAATTTCTCAAACCTAATCAAGTGTGTCACTTTGTCGGTCACAACTCAATTGAATCCTTAAAACTCTATCATACCAGGGATATAATCTTTACATCTCACATACACCATATACATGTGATTTTAACTTTAGCGATAGGGGCATCATATCACTCAAATCACATGTCATGCTAATTACACTGCCTTATTCATTAATAAAATACAATAAAGTTTAATTTTATTAATGAATCACACTTTTATAATGCTTATGTGATAACATAGAGTAACCCAACACAAGTATTTCAAAAAATACATAAAATACAAGAAAAATACGCAAAAATACACTAAAAATACACGTATTTAGGGTTTTGTATGATTTTCACATCCATAAATCATCAAACATGTAAAATAAATGCACCACAAGATAGAACATGGCAATACGAATCCAACGCCACCAACCATGCGCCGAACGGACACTCCACGTGTTCGACGCCCAGGAGGCGCGTGGCCGCGCCTAAGGGCGCATGCAGGCTCCTACGGCAACGCGCTGCCTATGGTTCTCTTCCTCTCATCAAGCCCAGTCCGAATATATAATTTAATTTAATTTTTATTGAACAAAAAATCTCGAAAATCTCAAATTATGGCAAAATCCTTTGCGTTCGTATTCTAGGGTTATGGAAGCTTTGATACCACATGTTGGACGCAAATTGCGCCATCCCAAGATCTCCATAACTAGAACAAGAACATGCATAATTGAGTAAAAAGATTAATGCACCTGTTTTGGGATCTATCGAACATAAAGCGGAAGCAGAAAATGGATTACTCACTCATCAAGGGGATCCACGCATCAAGTCATTCTCCTCTATTGCTCTCCGTATCACTGGTTCAATGAGGTGACCCCCTCACATGTAGCGTTAGGTAAACGCCTCTTAGGTAAGGATATAGGTGAGAATTCAGATTAGAGGAGAGACTTGAGCACTACTTATAGAGTTTCCAGCCAGGCCCCCTTATTATGGGCTAGGCTCAACCGGGCACACACTAGCTAGCCCCATATTATACTAATTAAGAGACCTTTTATCTCACCTTAGACCAACCCTGTTTTACGGTAGCTGTAAAAACAGTAAATTACAATATCAATTAATGTAGTCCACATTAGAAAAACTCTTACAGCATATCCTCTTATGAATTATTCAACATAACTTTTTCCGTCCAATGTAGGACTTGGTAGTTATAGCTAGACCATAATAAGATTTTGAATCCAAGGCATAGTTTCTATCATCACCAAAAAGTGTGGTTGATGTAAACTCCTTGTTGGCAATGGTGAAGTGCCTATTCATAGTGGCCATCGATGGAGCAAATAAGAATTCTTTTTCTTCGGGACCTTACAATCCTCAGGCTTTCCAAAAACTAGGGTGTTCTATGAAAAATGAATTGTTTTTCTTAAGGATAAGGCCTTCTCCACTAATTGATTTTATAAATAAACCTACATCTATTAGATGCATGTATTATCAAGTAGTTTAGATCGATCAAGTACTATCTAAAGAAAAATTAGAGCCCTTAGATTTACTATTTTGATTATGTATGAGAAAAGGTTAACTCTCTTGTAACATTGTTACGGCACATAATTCATACTCTGGTGTGGAAAGAGATTAGCATGATATCATTTTATGGAATATGCACATTTTAAAGGGAAAATTGTCCAGAAAGTCTTAAACTTTGTCAATTCAATCATAAATTTCTTAAGTTTTGCCAATTAAACCCTAAACTTAAGTTTTACATTTTACTAATTGAGTTCATTCGATTTATTTTAGCCAAAGAATGTTGGTGTGGACGCCAACCATCCTATATAGTACCACTGACGCTAATGAATAATATTTTAATATTTTTGAATTTTTATTATTTTTTTCTGTTTTCTTTTTTTCTTCCTAACCTAGGCCAATGAGGTTGTCAACTGAACCTCACGGGCCATTAGGTGAGGGCATTAGGCTTTGCCCAGATCCAGGCAAGGGCACGAGAGGCCCTCGCCCGTGGTAGAGGAGGGTAGCGACACCCTCACCAAATACAAGCTATGGTCAACCAATTACCTTGCCGAGCTAAGGTTAGGAAAAAGAAAAGAAAAGAAAAGAGAAAAAGGAAAAAGAGAATAAATCAATAAAAAATTCCAAAAAATTAAAATATTATTACAAATTGTCTATGTTAGCGTCGGCGGTATTACATAAGACAGTCGGTATCAACATCAGTGATTTCCAGTTAAAATTAATTGAATTGACTTAATTGGCAAAATGTGAAAATGTTTAAGACTCAATTGATAAAATTGAAAGTTTTATAACTGAATTGATAAAAACACAATTGGTGTAGGAATTTTTTGAGAATTTTCCCCATTTTAAATGGGGCCAAGGGTTCGTGTTTTCAAGTTAAAGAAAGCTTTACATGATTGGCAGACCAAGAGATCCACAACCCATCCTAATCAACAGGGACAATCAAAGTCCAATTGGTGCTTCAAATGATATACTTGTCATGTGTTCTTAACTCAAGTTTTAACTCTTTAGAGAGAGTGAGAGATCACATCAAAATTGTCTCTACTCTTTCGTTGGTGTTTTTCCTATTAGACACCCATATCTTTTCCTTTTGGGCTTTGGCTTACTAACGGATGTAATTTCCACTATACGAGGTTATCCGAAGCGTGGATCACTCAAATACTTGTAACGGAAATGGAAATACTGAATGTTACTTGTCCAAAAAGTGTTAAAAACAGCGTATCTCATACGCACCGAGAAAAAGAAAGTAGTTTTTGGGTCATGTAGTAAAAATAAAACATTATTTATTTAATTATAGTGAAGATAAGAAACAATATCATGTGCTTAAGACATGCTTGAATCCCTAACTCGTATGTTAAAGAAAAAGTGATAATGTTTAAATATGTTTCTTTCGGCACTGAAAATTTTACTCCGGCTATTGACCGAGATCAGAGATAAGGCTCGGTATAGAGTCAGCTCAAGGTGGATCAGCATTTAGTCCAAATGTTCAAAACGGATCAGTCGCGTGCCCTCGCAATGACAGGAAGTTAGTCAAGTGATCATTGACGGCGCGACATTCACAATTGATAAGGTTGAAGACGGTTGCTCGAAGGATCGACGATGTTTTTGGGGGCAATTATGGACGGAAACAATTATAAAATGGAGAACTAGAGAGGAATAGACCGGCATAAATTCCTGAATAGCAAGATTTACTTCTTTCAGTGCCCTTTATTTCCTTACAATCTATTTCTAATCACTCCTGCAATTTATTTCCACTCATTTCAGTTATTTATTTACCTTTGCCAACCAAACACTTACTCTTCCCTTAAGAATGATTTGTGTTGTCATTAGTGAAATCATTTCATCAATTTTTCGAATTCAATCATCAAGTTCTTGTTCCTCTCTTAGTGTACAATTGTCTATCAAGTTGAAGCTCAAGAACTATGGCGTTTGGTTAGAATCATTGATTGATTAAAGCATGATAATTTCCATTGTCTCAAGTCAACAATTCGAGGACAGCAATTTTTGAGCGAGAAAAATTCCTAACACAAATGTCGCCATGAGTTGTATATCACGTAAAAAGAAGTTTTGCAAGACTTAACAAATCAATTCGTCTTTTGAGGATAACAAATCGAAGATGAAAAAGACTATAAACAGTTATATAAAGATACGGATTAAAGTAAAGAGTTTAGGGAAAGAGAATTGAAACACAAGATTTATAGTGGTTCGGCTTAGACCAAGTCTACGTCCATACTTCCGCACTGACAGTTCACTGGCTGGATTTTACTAAGAATCAAAAGAGATTTTATAGTCTCACATCCTTGATTCCACAGTGTAGAAGCTCTACCACACTTCCTCAAGGTCTCACAAGTATTTAATTTCTCTTTTGAGTACAACTTAAGCTTAACTATTGAAATAGTAATGAACTAGGAGTTTCAAATTTTGGAATTTTTCTTTCACACACACACTCGAATAACTTAAGCGTCTTCCTTATATACTCCTCTATGCCTTTATAACTGTTGGCACTTTCCAAATGAGTTCTTCCAATCTACCCGTTGGACAGAATCAATTAAGGAGATCTTCTAATTATTTAAGGAATGTGATGATAATCCACCAATCTTGTTCACCCATACAACAGGATTTAGGTTTCCATAAGTAGAACATTCCAAGTATACTTTTGCCAATCAATAGATCTAATTATCCGAATTGATTTCAATAAGAATAATTGATCACGGGATGCTATCTCCAGCCATGAGATATTCTTCAACTGTACGAACCAAATCCTTGAAGATAAACTCGTATCTAGATAAGTCTTCTCTTTGTCGGTCTGTAAACTATTAGTGAGGGTAAACTTTAAATCTTGAGTTTAGAGGTCTTCAGACTTTGACGATAGAGTCTGCAAGTCTTCGACTAGACCGATGGAAACGTTTTGTCAACTTCAAAACAATAAGGAAGTTTTCTCCAACAATCTCTCCCTTTTTTATGGTGACAAAACTTTCCCGCAGATTTGAATATTTTTGTCCTACAAAACAACACTTAAGCAAAACAAGATATCTCATAAAAGATAAGTAAATTAGGATATGGATAGTGACGATTCCGCAACCACAGAAAACATATTAGTCCCGCAAAACAACTATACTTCAATAATCATTATCATGGCCTAAAGTTACTACAAGCATCAAAAGATCAAATCAAAGAGTCCAAAGTCAAAAAGTCTAATCCACAACCAAACAAAAGATAAGTCCAAAAGTAAAAAGGTCCAAATTAAAGTCAAGCCAAGCCAAATCTGCACAAACTTTCTCCCCCTTTTTGTCAATAGCAAAAAGTGGAGAACATAAAAAGAATTGGATAAAATTAAGGTTGCTTGGGGATGCGAACAAGCTGGAAATCCCCCATAGACTTGACAGTCTCTTCCAGCTTCCTTAGATCCTTCTTCAGTTGCTCTATATCCTCACCCTTTGCATTTGCTTGAACTTGAAGATTAAGGGCTTGTACTTGGTTGGGCAAAGAAACTGAAGTGGCTTTATGAGCATTCTGCATGGTCTGAAATTCACATCCCAACCCATAAACCTAAGCTTTGATCTCCAGAAGAAGCTCAATTAGTCTTTGAAAGTCTGTTGAGTTGTCAGTTTAAGTATTTGCTTTAGCATGATCGGTTTGTGGAGTGTTGGCTGATGATGGAACTTTAGCACGAACATCCAGACTTTGAGATGAAGCCTCATTACCATTTTGAGAAAATTGAGAGGCATACACATCCTTTGGATCAGCAGGAGAACGACTATCATCACTAGAAAAAGCAAGTGAAGAAGTACCTCTTTTATCAGCAACTTCCCCCGTTTCAGTGCCTTCAGGTGGAGAAAAGTACTCTTCTTGCTCTTTCTCTTCTTCGGTATCACGATGATCTTGTCATTCCTCTTTTTGCATAAGAATCACCTTGACCCTCTTCTTGATCTCTTTTTCCCTCTTCTTCTTCTTCTTCTTCTTCTGTTCTTCCTTCTTCTTCTTCTTTCCTCATCGCTTCTCTCTCTTCATCTCTTTGCTCTGTCTCTTCTCTGTCTTGGTTCTCTTGATCCTCTGTTTCTGGAACAAAACTTTGTAAGTTCTTGAAGGCAAGAGCAGAGATAGTGATGTCATCCTCATCTTCTTCATCCTGCAAGATGAGTGCTCTCCTCTTCTTAGACGGTGCTGTTAAGGGCTCTTTGCCTTTCCTTTTTTTACCCATAGAGTCTTGACGTGCCTTGACAAAGGTCTTCACCTTAAAACTTTCCAAAGCCTTGTTTAGCTCCTTCAGATGCATCTTGGAAACCATCTTCAGTCCCACTACCATTTGACCAATGGTTCGAACACACATAATTTTGGGAGGTTGAATGTTAAGGTGTCTGAACAAACGAGTGACAAGAGCAAAATAAGGGAGTTGTCCCTTGTCTTTTACCACTATCCTATACATGTGCATAAGGATAGTGTGAGGTAGAGAGAACTTATAACTAATGTTAATGACATACATCAACTTTGCTTTAGAGTTTGAGACATCAGTTTTCGATGTGGATTTGGGTCTGAGATAGTTAATGACAATCTTGTGGAGCAAGATATTGAAGGCATTCATCTTGGAGTAATAAATCCGGCCTTCAGCAATCCTATCTTGAACAAGCTCCATGGTAACATGAGCAATAGACACATTGATTGGTTGGAAACGCCCTCTTTCCACCCTAATCACATCAGCCAGAGTGTCCATATCGACCACGAAATCCTAGTTTCTAACACTAAAGAAAAAACTATTCACATCTAAAAAGGATAGATTCGAATAAAAATAAGCTGTAAGTTCTGGATGAGCAACAATCATCTCATAGCAAAAGCGTTCGAGTTGAAGTAATGTAAACTTCTCTCACAATTTCACGTTTAACGAATCGAGAAAGTCAAAATCAACACTTCTCGGGTTCATCACCCCTCGCTTCAGCAATTTAGAATAAGCTCTCTTGTGCTCCTTAGAACGAAAAAGATCCGTTCTTTCACCACGAATGTGTGCAGCAACACCCATCCTAGGTTTAAAGTGAGTGAACATCCTCTCATCGTCATCTTTTCCTTCAGGTTGATTAAATGATCCAAACCGTGGATCACTTGGGAAATTTGCAAAAGTCCTTTCTGCCGAACCAGCAGGAGCAATGCCCAAACTCTCCATTGTCTTTAAAAAATGAGTTTCATTTCTATACCCTTTCTCGCTCAAAAACTCATAATAAAGGTCATTGCAAAACCACCTTCCTTCAAAGCGGTGTAGAGTTTGAAAAGAAATGCAGGCTTAAGAGTCCTTACAGGTTCCACATTTTCGATGATTTCTTCCTCTGCTTGTTGTTGTGAGGGCACTTGAGTTCTAGCCTGAGAAGAATGGCATGGTTGAGAATGTTGTTGTTGACTTTGCTGTTGCCTTTCCTCGTTAGATCAAAGTGCGTAGGACCCTCACGCTTATGCTGTGGTCCCCCGTTTGCAATCAAATAGGACTTTCTTTGGGAAGACATTATCACAGTCTTTGAGAGATTTCTCAAACTCGATTCGCGAAAAAGATGAGAACTTTATGGATTAAACTAGAGAGAAAAAGTAAGAAAGTGAAGTTATGTGATCTAGGGTTTATGAGTGAAAACGAAGAAGAAAATAACAGTATATAAAGCAAACGAAACGAGGTATACGAATCATCATAAAGGAATAAATAAAACTGCCTTTTTGAAAATGAAAAATTTCCATAAATTCAAAAACTCGGAAAAGATAATTTCTAAAATTATAACAATCAATTAGCGATTAAAAAGTAACCGTACCTTAAAAAAATTTAAAATGCTGGAATCGAAATAACTTATAGTTGTAACTTTTAGTTATTCTGAGTCTGAACAACTTTAGACTTTACCTTTGAGTTTCAAGCACTTATAGACTTTACTTGATAAAAGATGTGATGTTCAATCTGGTGCGAATAGACTCAAATAGACTTTTCTCTAGTGGCTTTGTAAATATGTTTGCCAACTGATTTTTTGAGTCGATGAACCGTATCATAACTTCTCCATTCTGAACATGATCTCTAATGAAATGATGTCGAATCTCTATATGTTTTGCTCTTGAATGAATAATTGGATTCTTTGTAAGATTGATTGCACTAGTATAGTCACATTTGATCTCGATGCATGATTCTTTGATTTCAAAGTCTCTCAGTTGTTGCTTTATCCACAAGATTTGAGAACAGCAACTTTCAAGAGCCACATACTCTGCTTCTGCTATTGAAATAGCTACAATACTGTACTTTCTTAAGAACCATGATACTGTCCTGTTTCCCAGCAATTGACAAGTACCGGAAGTACTCTTTCTATCAACTCTGCAACTTACTAAATCTGCATCTGAATATCCAAGGAGAGTAAAGTCTCCTTTGGGATACCACAGACCTAACTTCGAAATAGTTGCAACATATTTGATGATGCATTTTGCAACACTTAGATGAGATTCTTTGGGATCATATTGAAATCTAGCACAAATACAAACACTAAACAAAATGTTAGGTCTAGAAGTAGTAAGATAAATAAGTGAACTAATAATACTAATGTAGAGCTTTTGGTGAACTTTTTTCCTTCTTCATCTTTATCCAGCTTCGAAGAACTTGACATTGGTATCTCAGTCTTTTTGCAATTCTCCAATCCGAACTTTTTAATGAGATATTTTGCATGTTTCTCTTCGTGACTGATAATTCATTCCTTTAATTGTTTCACTTGTAATCCGAGAAAGAAAGATAGTTCACCCATCATGCTCATCTCAAATTCATACCATGCTTGAGGCGCTTGCTTCAATCCATATAGAGCCTTTTTTTTTCAGTTTGAAAATTGAGTCTTGTCTTTTTGGATCTTCAAATCCATGTGGTTATTCCACATAGACTTCTTCTTGGATAAATCCATTTAGAAATGCGCTTTTGATGTCTATTTGGAATAACCTGAAGTTTTTATAGTAAGCAAAAGCGAGTAATAATCTAATTGCTTCTAACCTTGCTACTAATGCGTAGGTCTCATCATAGTCTATCCCTTCTTCTTGTGTATATCCTTTGGCCACAAGTCTTGCTTTATTTCTGACCACTTTTCCTTTTTCATCCATCTTGTTCCTGAAAACCCATTTAGCTCAAATAATGGATTTACCTTTTGGTTGAGGAGTTAATTCCAAGACATCGTTAATGCTGAATTGTCTGAGTTCTTCTTGCATAGCTTCATTCCAGCTTTCGTCAGCTAAAGTTTCTTCTATGCTTTTGGGTTCCATTTTAGAAATAAGTGTCACGGTGCTAGACTCTTCTTGCTTTTTGGATCTAGTGTGAATCCCTTCATCAATGTTACTGATGATGAGTTCTTTGGGATGACTAGACTTGTGCTTCCAGTTACTGGTCGATCTGACAGTTTGCTGATCTTTTACTTCAGCTGATTCTTCAACTTTCGTTTGTCGTTGATCTTCAAAAGTCAGAGTCACTTCAGCGGAGGTAGACTTTGTAAGGTCTGGAGCAGATTCAAATTCTTCAAGTTGAGTCTGAATCAATTGATTCTGCAAAGAGTCTTGGAATTTGACATTCATAGATTTTTCTATAGACTGAATCTTCTTGTTGAATACTTTGTAAGCTTTGCTTGAAGTTGAGTAGCCAAGGAAAATTTCTTCGTCTGATTTTTCTTCAAACTTACCAGTTCGATCATTTGCATTTTTCAAGACAAAACATTTGCAACCAAATACATGAAAATAAGAAACTATTGGCTTTTCCTTTAAATAACTCGTAAGGAGTTTTCTCAAGAATATGCCTTAAAATACTATGTCAATAATATAACAAGCTGTAGAAACCGCTTCAGCCCAAAACGAGGAGAAATATTACTTTCTATTAAAAGAGTTCTTGTCATTTTTTGCAAAGATCTATTCTTTCTTTCCACAACTCCATTCTATGGAGAGGAGAAAACATGCTGAAAACTAGATTCATCACAAAATTTGGCAAAGTCTTGATTTTCAAACTCACCTCCATGGTTTGTTCTTATGCTTGAGATGGCATATCCTTTCTCATTCTGAACTTTCTTGGCAAACTTTGAAAAGTGAGAAAATGTTTCAGACTTACTTGCCATAAAGTAAACCCAAGTAAATCGGGAATAATCATCCACAATTACTAGGCAATATCTCTTTCCCCCAATGCTTTGAGTTCTGGTTAGTCCAAAGAGATCCATATACAAGAGCTGCAAAACACGATTAGTAGAAACCTGATTTATTAGTTTAAAAGAACTTTTAACCTGTTTTCTCAACCCACATAGTGTGCATAAGTCAGATTTTTGATACTTCAGGTTAGGCAATCCACGAACAAGTTTATTGGATGAGATCTTGGCAATTTGCTTCATGTTGACATGGCCAAGCTTTCGATGCCAAAGATTTGCTTCATCTTAAATTGATATTAGACATTGAGATCTTTCTAGTTTTATATCCAGAAGATAAATGTTCCCATGTCTTCGTCTAGTAAAAGATTGAGAAAGATCTTTACTAGTTCCCAAACATATTCCTTCTTGGAAATTGATTTTGAATCCGGTGTCGTACAGTTGGCTAATGCTGAGTAAATTGTAATTTAGTCCTTCCACCAAGGAGACATTGTTGATTGTGAGGCTTCCAATCTTTACAGTTCCACACCCAACAATTCTTTCTTTGTTGTTTCCACCAAAAGAGACTTTTACACCATTTGTTTGAACAAGTTTTATAAAACAACTTGAATCTCCAGTCATGTGTCTCGAACAGCCACTATCCAAATACCATTTAACATTTTTCTTGATAGTGACCTACAATTAAAAAAAGAACTCAAGCTTTCTTTGGTACCCACATTTTATTGGGTCCAGGAGAGTTAGTGCAATATACAGTCTTTGCCCATTCCTTCTTAACAGGTCTCCAAATCGTAGGATATTCTTTCTCAAAGTGTTCTGAGCTGTTGTACTTAAAACATTTGAGAGTACTTTGGCCAACGTGGTTTTACAAAGACTTTTTAAAATGATTTTTGTAAAAAGTTTTTGTAGGTCTTTGTTTGATTCTTTCCTTTACTTTTGGGAAATCAATTGGAGGAATAGTTTAAAGTCATTCCAAAACCTGATTTGTTGAAATAAGGTCTTTGTATTGAAAAAATCTTTTCCAACTTCTCAGATCCTATTGAAAACCTTTTTGAGATATTTGAAATATCATTTTTTAAAAATGTATTTTCTTTTGAAAGAGAGTCTGTATTTTCTTTTAAAACAACAAAAATTTTGTCTAGATTTTCAAAATTTTCTTTCCAAGAATTTTCCTATTGCTTAAGTGTAGAAATCTCCTTTTTAGTTTGGAAATCCTTTTAAGAGAGGTTTTGAGATTAAGACAAAGTTCATCGATGTATTTTGAGACTTTAGTAGGAATTTTTAAATTACTTACCTCAATTTCGCTGTCCGAGTCTCGAGTCTTAATCTATCTTAGAGTCTCGAGCCTGATTCTAATTTTGCCATTAGACATATATTGACATAATCTTCATAACTTTCTTCACATTCAGTATCACTCCATGTTTATGCTTTGAGAGTCTTTCTATATTTCTCAGCTTTTCCCTTCTTTTTCTTCAATAGAGGACAGTTGGGCTAATGTGTCACTTTTTCTTGCATTCAAAACAAATCACATCTTTGTTAACTTCATCATCCTCAGTTGATTTGTTTTGAAAATTTTGAGTGCTTTCTTTCTTCCAATTAAATCATCTTCCTTTGTTATTCAGTTTCCTGAACCTCCTTATCATAAGTGCTAGCTCTTCATCGTCCATATCATCTTCAAAGTTTGTAACATCAGAATCATCGTTAGATTTTAAAGCAATTAACTTCTTACCTTTGGGATCTTCTTCCTTGTTGATTTGCTCCACTTCATAAGAGTGAAGTGTGCCAACCAGTTCAACTATAGAAAGCGGCATGATCCTTTGAGTTTTCCTTATTGAAGTCTTTAAGTGATTCCAGTCTTTGGAGAGTTCACGCAGCAATTTGTTAACTTTCATTGGTCCTGAGATCGGCTATCCCTAATACTCTAGACCGTTTACAATTTCTGTAAAATGACTAAACATGTCAGTAATAAATTCTCCTAGCTTCATCTTGAAGGCTTTATACTATCCAAGTAGAATATTGATATTTGTTTCTTTCACTTGATCACTTCCTTCATAGGTAATATGCAGCCTATCCCAGACTTCTTTGGTTGTTTCACAGGAGGAAATTATGTTATACTCAGTAGGAGATAAAGCACAATATAAAGAGTAAATTGCTTTAGCATCAAGAGCTTGTCTCTTGGTTATTTCTTCTTATGTCATCTCGCTAGCATCTGCAACTTCTTTTCCTCTTTCTGAAACTGATGCAGCTTTAGGAATGATTCCTTTTTCTACTACATCCCATTCCAGAAGATCTTTCGATCTTAGGAATACTTTCATCTTATTTTTCCATAAGCTATATTCCTTTCCGTCAAAGTAAGGAGGTTTAGTGTTGCTCTGGCCTTCAACCAAACCTGGAGCCAACATACTAGTCATAGATCTTTAACTCTGAAGTAAAAACACTTCAATTAAATGAGCACATAGGCTCTGATACCAATTGATAAGGCTAGTAAGAGCACCTAGATGGGGGCGAATAGGTGTAAAAGGAAGTTTTGCAAGACTTAACAAATTAATTCGTCTTTTGAGGATAATAAACTAAAGATGTAAAAGACTATAAATAGTTATATAAAGCTACGGATTAAAGTAAAGAGTTTAGGGAAAGAGAATTGAAACACAAGGTTTATAGTGGTTTGGCTTAGATCAAGCCTACGTCCACTCTCCCGCACTGACAGTCCATTGGCTTGATTTCACTAAGAATCAAAAGAGATTTTACAGTCTCACGTCCTTGATTCCATAGTGTAGAAACTCTACCCCACTTCCTCAAGGTCTCACAAGTATTTAGTCTATCTTTTGAGTATAATTTAAGCTCAACTATTGAAATAGCAAAGAACTAGGAGCTTCAAACTTTGGAATTTTTATTTCACGCACACACTCAAATAACTTGAGCGTCTTCCTTATATACTCCTCTATGCCTTTATAACCGTTGGCACTTTCCAAAGGAGTTTTTCCAATCTACTCGTTGAACCAAATCAATTAAGGAGATCTTCTAGTTATTTAAGAAATGTGATGATAGTCCACCAATCATGTTCGCCCATACAATCAGAATCTATGTTTTCATAAGTAGAACTTTCTAAGTATACTTTTGCCAATCAACAGATCTAATTATCCGAATTGATTTCAATAAGAATAATTGATTATGGGATGCTATCTCCAGCCGTGAGATATTCTTTAACCGTACAAACCAAATCCTTAAAGATAAACTCGCATCTGGATAAGCCTTCTCTTCGACAAATAAGTCTTCTCTTCGTCGGTCTAGAAACTATCAGTGAGGATAGACGTTAAATCTTGAGTCTAGAGGTTTTCAGACTTTGACGATAGAGTCTGCACGTTTTCAAACTAGACTGATGGAAACATTTTGTCAACTTCAAAACAATAAGGAAGTTTTTTCCAACAATAAGAACTCGACAGCGAGAATGCACGAGATGGACAGTTTACTAGCTACTGGAAAAGGAAGGCAGTATCCTAGAAAACAAATGGGACCAAGAAACAGATGAATTTGAATAGTCAAATGCAAGTCACAACTAGGTGGAGATCTGTCCATGAAAAGAACGGGGTCGCCGAGAAACCAAAGTTGACATACTCAATGAACGATGTTTCTAGTATTCTAGATTTTCCAATTGCAGGAAGCGTGAGCGATTTGTCTCGTGACACGTAAAAAGGGCAAGGTTGAAGTTTTTTTTTTTTTTTTTTTTTTTTGAGCAAAGGGCAAGGTCGAAGTTGAAGATGCTGGAAAGAAGCAGAATGACCACAGAGGAAAGGCAAATCCAGATGAGCCGCGCTCATCCAGAATTATAGGAAGTCAGATTCACCAGACTATGAGGACGATGAAGAAATGGCCGAATGGTTTGGCAGTGGAAAGATGTGAGTAGAGATCCCTGTACATGTATACCTTCTCGGAGACCACATAGAATTTGTCTTCAACGGCTCCATGACCTCGACGATGACTTCCTACATCGTGCTCCTGTTGAGGAGCCATTTGAATTTGATGCTTTAGGCCTTTTATAATCGCACTTCAAGCACCCATATTCCTTCTAACGTCGATGTAGTTGCTGCTACCAATCACAGATCCATAACACAGAACAGCTCATGAACAGTAACTGCTCGATATAGGAGGTCACTAGAAGAAGATTAGCAAGAACTCACGATTCACACTCCCACTCCCCGGGATCAAGTCACCTTTCCAGGGGTTTTTCTATGCGCTGCAAACATCCGGTATTCTTCGCAAAATTTATGAAAATTGCATCTGCAAAATGCGACAGTTTCTCTAAGACAGGAGCTCTTCTGACCCTCACCACAAATCAGTGAACAACTAAGAAAAGACATGAGAAGCCATCACTCGTCACATATCTCAGTCTCCTTTCTTTAGCGGAACACGATCTTGGTCTTCCTGTAGTTGACTCAGTCGTTCTCGAGAAAAAGTTATCCCATCGCAAGCTCGGCTTCTTCTAGGTACTCAACCACGGTGTGCCAACGGAGGTCTTGGACCGCATGATCACGGCCGTGAAGGCCTTCAATGAGCAACCGATGAAGGCGAAGTCAAGGATATACCGGAGGGAGATGGAGACTGGCATTGCGTTCTTCTCCAACGTTGACTTGTTCCATTCCAAAGCGGCTAGATAGAGATAATCAACCAAGCTTAATTATTGGATCGCATCAAATCAAGTTTAGAATATTTAGCAAATGATCGAAAATTTGTCTAAAAAATTCTAAACCTATTGTACAGCTGTCAATTCAATTTTAAACATTTTAACGTATCAATTTAATCATAGACATTTCAATTATGTCAATTTAGTCCCGAACCTTTTAATAATTTATCAATTTAATCTAAACCTTCTAATGGTATATCAATTTAGTCATTTCGACTAATTTTTACCAAAGATAATTGACATAACAATTTAGTCAATGTTGGCCGTAACATGTGACACGGCGATATTGATGTTGACAATTTTTGTAATTTTTTCATTCATTATGATTTTTTTCTTTTTTTCTTTTCCTTTTTCCCTCCATTGGCCATTGTCAGGCTTCATTGATGGCCGATGGAGGTTGCTGGCCACAAGTGAGGGCTGCCCTTGTCGGCCCTTGGCGTGGGCCACCTTCGCCTAAGGCCAGCAAAGTTCATTGATCATTGATGATGCTTGGTAGAAGGAAAAAATGAAAAACAAAAAAGAAGAAAAGTTATTCATAAAATTTAAAAATTTAACAAAATTGCATGAATTGTCATCGTTAGCACTAGGGGTGAGCACGGTTCCCGGGTAGAACCTGGCGGAGAACCGAACCGAGTTCCGGTTCGGTTTCTAGTTTTGGGAAGACAGGTTTCGATTCTCGATTCCATTTTTTGGAACTGGGACCCTTAGTAATAAGCATAGAAACCCTAATTTGTTCTTTCATCTTCAGCCTTCTTCACTTTCCCTTTTCTTTACATTTCCTCTTCGCAACTCTTCATGCCCCTAACGACCCCACGCTGCTCGCCACCCTCCATGTCCTCCCTACTCGCTGCCCTCGAAACTACCCTCATGACCCACAACGTCGCCGTCAATGCTACCGCTGCTCTGTTTGACAAAGCTGAAGACTCTTGCTGTCACGTGTGCCGCCTCCCAACAACAATCTGCTACCGGGCTACCACTGTGACGCTTTTGTTGTTCCACCGTCGTTGTTTTCCATCGACGGCGCGGCTGCTGTGCAAACTTCAACGATGAACGGCCCGCATGTTAACGAGTTGCCGCATCTCAGCCTCTCGAGTTGAGCTCGCTCCACTCAACCACTAATTTGAACTAAGTTCAGTTCATCTTAATCTCTCTCTCTCTCTCTCTCTCTCTCTCTCTCTCTCTCGCCATCTTCGATTTTGCAGAAAGTCGCCGTTGGATAAGCGAATCGAATGATGGTCTCTCTTTAAGAGCAGAAGGGGTCATCCGTCCTAAACCTAGGTTCGTTTGCTCTATCATCTTCAATCCTCTCTGTGCTCGTATCTCTTCAATTGATTGAGGCTAGTGGTGGTGGTGATGATGGTGATGGTTCAGAGAGAGTGAAGAAGTGGAGAGACGCACTTCGCCAAGCGACTAATTTGTTCGGATGGCATCTAGGCAACAGGTAATTGTCTAATCACTCTCAGCTAAGTGACTGGATTCTCTTGATTGCTATTTGTTTTGTAGAGAATTTATGTTAGATTAAAATCAGGTTATAACTCACTAGAAATGATAAAGATGAAACTTTGTTGCCTAACTTTAGCAGATTGTTTGAGAAATGGGATTTCAATTAAGTCTCCTTAGAAGAAGGAAGCAGAACTACGGGTTTGGAATTGGAATTCCTACTTTCAGAGTCTAATTCTTCCGATATATAAAGCGAATGAATTGAGGGACATCATTTCGCCTTATGCTCCTGAAATTGCTAAGTCCCTTCACATGACAACAAATCAAACTTGTGGAGGAACAATGAGAACCCAAGAAGGTGCAGGAATAGAAACCTTAAGAAAATGGAGAACACACCTTGAAGAAAACCGGGCATAAGTAGCATTGCATAAAGCCTAAGGGCAAGTAACTTTGTAATCCATCGATAGCCTAACCTGGACAACATAGATGAAGACAAGCACTTTATGAGAAAAAGCATACAATGATAAAAAATAATAAAAAAAATTAATAATAAAAAAAAAGCCATTTCCTACTAGGTGGAGTTGGTGCTTAATGCTAAATTGCAATATCAAAGCATAATGAATCTTCAAGTACTAGAGAAGAAGGGGAAAGGAGCTTTTTTTGGCTCCCTTGACATTTGGTGCAAAGTAACTTTGTACCATCATCATTCCATGTATATATATATAGTTAACTCTGTAGACTTTTAAGATTAGTGTAAGTTAGCCATTGCTTTCTTCCAACAGAACAACTTTATGATTAAGAACCTGTGTAGGGTTGGCTTCTTTTTTTCTTTTTTTGAGTCTTTAGTACTTTTGCATCATCTTGTTCCTTATTTGGCTTTTGTTAATGGAGATGCTACAATTATCTGGAATTCTTTGGTATTGGTCTTTCGAATTAGACCACAGAACTAGGAACGAGAATTTGCTAAGACTTGCATGTTGCGCTTGAAGAGGACATTTGATTTTGTGATATGTTTGATAGCCAGAATGCATTATCTTAGTTTCTCTGTGTTGTAATGATTTATGGTTGGTCTCATGCTCATATTTCCGTCTCCAAGTTATAGGGTTGAACCTTGCTTGCATCAGTAGTCTTATGACTTTGTTTGGTGAATGCTAAACATTTTATCATGGGTATGCGACCCTTATGAGGGTAGTCACTGCTGGTCATGCCACTATCGCTTTCTCTCTCCACATCATGACTTTGTTTGTTGCATAGTTTATTCTGAAAATGAAAAAAAAAAAAACTGTTGGAACTTGGAACTGACCCCAGAACCTATGACAGGGTAGGTTCCAGGTTCCAGGTTCCAAAAAATGAGGAACCTGTACCCGATGGTAGGTTCCAGGTTCTAGACGGAATTGAACTAGAGCCAGGAACCGCTCACCCCTAGTCGGCACTAGTCACCCTAAGTGCCAATCGTGTCATGTAAAACAATCAATGCTTACTAAACCACCATGTCAGCAATTTTGGCCAAAAATGACCGAAAGATCTAAATTGATAAATCATTAGAGAGGACACGCGAACCCCTGGAGTGCCATAACTTGTCAGAAAGTAGCATTTAAGTGCCATAACTTATGAAAGGTATACTTAAGTGCTAAAATCGAGCAAAATGGATCACTTGAGTGCCAATCCGGCCAAAATCCAATCAAAACGCTAACGTGTCAATTTTCCGGCAAAGCGAGTGCAAAATGGAGTCGTTTTGGTGCGACGTGGTATAAAATTTAATATAAAAATTAATTTAATTTAATTTAAAACTAAATTTATTTAAAACATTTAAAAATAAAAAAAATATTTTAATATTTTAAAATATTAAAAAAATAAAATTTAAAATTTTAATAAAAACTAAAAATTTGAAAATTTAAAAAAATTAAAAAATTTTAAGAAAAGGGAGGCGCCCCGACCAACCCTCCCCACCTTTCGGCGATGGCGTGGAGGCGGCGGCAAGCAAGGGCTTTGCCCTCGCTGCTGGCTACCTTCCTCCTCGTCCTCCTCCTCCTTTTTTATTTAAAATAAATATAAATTATATTATTATTTTGTTTTAAATTAAATTTAATTAATTTTTATATTATATTAAAATCCAAATTATGCCAAAACAATGTCGTTTTGGCTGATTTAGAAACTCTATCTTGGCCAACACCCGAAACAACATCGTTTTGGTGTTGACGTGATAAGAAATTTAATATAAAAATTAATTAAATTTAATTTAAAACTAAATTTATTAAAACATTTTAATATAAAATTAAAAAATTAAAAATTAAAAAAATTAAAAAAATTAAAAGAATTAAAAAAGTAGGCGGCTGAGGGTTGAATTTTTTTGTAAATTTTTTAAATTTGTTGTAAATTTTAAAAATTTTAAAATTTTAAAGTTTTTAAATTTATTTTTTAATTGTTTTAAATAAATTTATTTTTAAATTAAATTTAAATAATTTTATATTATATTAAAATTCAAATTATGCCAAAATGATGTCGTTTTTGGCCGATTTAAGAGTTCTATTTTGGCCAACACCCGAAATGACGTCGTTTGGGGTGAATTTGAGCTGATTCAGCTCTCCGGCGAGAGACATCGGCAAGAAATATTAATATTTTAATTCCATGTATGATTTCCGGCCAATTTCGCCGAAGAGGCACTCAGTGTCCCACTTTTCTTAAAATATGGCACTTAAGTATACCTTTTCGTAAGTTATGACACTTAAGTGTCCATTTTTCTACCAAGTTATGGCACTTGAAAGGTTCTTTTGCCTATTAGAGAATTTGGACTAAAGATAATTCATCAAATGGTTTAGGACTAAATTAGAATAATTGAAATATTTTGCATTAAATTGATAATTATAATTAAATTTAGGATTAAATTGGCATAATTGAAAAGCTTGGGATTGAATCGGATGCGGTATAATATGTTTTTGACTTTGCGGATAATTTTTTTAACAAATGGTACGGAATGATACGTTGTATATGACTAATGGAAGAGGGTGACGCATCTCAATGTGATGAGCGTGACATTGATAAATTGTACATCTGGATTGCATGAAGTTGGAGAATTAATTAATATTTTTAAGAGGACAAACAAAAAGAAAAGTCATTCAAACATTAAAAAAAAAAATTGGGCAAGCAAAAAGAATTTGTTTAAACTAATGCAAGGAATTATGTTGCAGGGACACGCTCCAGATAAGGTTGGAGCCGAAAGCAAACATGGTAGAGATCCCGAGGTGTGCAAAAATGAGGTGATGGAATGGGATCAGCAAATCCAACGCTTGCAAGGCATCCTAATGGGACTGTTGAGTGAGGGGTTGGGATTGAGTCCCGGAAAGCTACAAGAATTGACATGTCCAGAGAGCAGGATGATGGTGGGGAATTACTATCTGTACTATCCCTAGCCAGATTTGATGGTCGGCTTGGTGTCCCACACGGACCTGAGAGTGATCGCAGTGCTCTTGTAGGACCAACTCCCAGGTTTGCAAGTGAAGCACAGGGACGAGTGGTTGGATGCACCGCCCCAATCCTGGTGCTCTAGTTGTGAACATTGATGATGACATCCTTCAGGTAAACTGAGCATTACCAAAGCACCTGAACTTGTTCAAAAGTAACATTATACACTAAAATAGAGATATGATTTACGTGATTTCAATCTTCATAGATCATGTCCAACAACGAGTACAAAAGCACATAGCATACGACATTGGCCAACCCTAATCGAGAGCCAAATGTGTCTATTGTAGTTTTCTACGACTTGAGCAATTTGGATATCTAGCTTAGACTATTGCTGAAGCTTGTATCCTCAGATAAACCTGCAGCTTTTCGGCAATTCACTGTGGGCGCATACTTGAGGGCATTCTTTACTACTGAGTTGGACGAAAGTCTGGTCGATTACTTCAGGGCATGATTCAGAGGTGCATGGGGGCAGAAAAGATGATACAGGCATAAGATTGCTTCTTTGTAGGATTGGAGGAAATACTAGATTCTTCCCCGATATAATACTGATCATTGAGAGGTAGAGTATCTATATCCTATTATATTTTGTTTCTTGTCAAAATCAGAACGTATTTCAAATATAGCTTTCTTGAATGTACTCTAAAAAAATAACGTTCTCTATCATGTAGGGAACATAATAATACAGCGCCTTTTCTGCTTCACTGTAACCTAGCCTTCCTTCACATATAATATTCTTCTAGAAAATTATATATTTATCACTATCAAATAAGTCTTATCTCTTCTCTTAAAACAAATACTATATTATTAGTGTTACCAACAATTTAAAAAAGAATGCATATAGACAAGCTTCAAAAGCGCTAATTGAGTGGCTAGTTTAGATATAAAATAGAGGAGTTAAATGGGTGAGTTCAAATGAATATAAATATCAAGAAAGAAAAGGAAAAAAATTGAAAATATACATGAGATTTCACCTACATACCATTCACCAGTTACAACCAGGGAGGGGCAAGCAAAGGTTCTCCTTTATTTATCTTTGGGAAAATTCCAAATGAGACCTCGAAGTGTCTTCATTTTTTCAAATAAGAACTTGAAGTAGACCTCGTTTCAAAAGAAGGCCCGAAATGGTCATATAAGTATCAAAGAAGGGATTGAAATGATTATGATTGTTTCAAATAAGAGTTTAGCCTCACCCGCTTGTCGGTCGGCAAAAAAATTCTACCGACTAAGGATATTTTTGTCAAAACACAATATAAAATAAATTAAAATTAAATTACATTAAAATTAGAAAGATAATTTTTTTAAAAAAGAGGAAAAATACAGGCGGGAGGGAAGTAGGAGGGCTCCTCCTCCCTATGGTCATCGCCCCATTGCCAATGGGGCGCGGTGATATCCAACGAGGTCATCGGCGCCTTGACAAGGGCTGGCAATCCTCATTGACCAAATGCAAGGGTCTCCATCCCTCCTGTGTGTGTTCCTTTTTTCTTTTTTAATTTTTAGTTTTTTTTTTGTAAAGAAAAAAACAAAACAAAAATTACAAAAAAAAAAAAAAAAAAAAAAAAAAGGAAAAATTAAAAACTCAAAAGACAAAATTGCCCTTCATCGAAAGTAAGTTTAGGCCTTATTTGAGACTAATATAGCCACTTTAAGTCCTTATTTAAAATAATATTCAATTCATGCTCTTATTTGAGAAAATAAAAACAATTCCGACCCTTATTTGAAATAATATCCACTCAGACTCTTATTTAAGAAAATGAAAATACTTGACCTTTATTTGGAATTTTCTCTGTATTTTTCTTTTTATATAAAAACTTATAAAAACTTATCTTAATTACTTGTTTCACCAAGAATCTTTTCGGAGAAAGTATCTTTCATCGAAGGTTGAATCTTAAACTTTTTTTCTTTTTGTATATAGGGTCCCATGTCCTTTCGAAAAGGAAACGACTAATTCTACTCTAATGGCGATAACAATAAATAAAGATAAACTCAATGGCCTTGTAGAAAATTGCAGGATAAATGATGACTAAAGTAAATGTAAAAAGCAGCAAATAACAAGTGTATTGCATTCTCTGTCAAATTTTTCGGTCCTTTTACAGCCACTTCTCTTCGGCTATTTATGGCCAGATAAGGAAAATAGCTCTCTCGACATTTCAAATAATCTCCCGAATTCTCGGTTCGCTTTCAATATTTGTACTATCTCATCCACGAGGTAGATGATATTGAGTGCTTCGGTAATTGATATCCTACTTCTTCGGTAACTGGCTCTTTCCTATCTTCTTTTTCCGAATAATTGTTGATACCGAGTTGTCGGTGACTGTTTTTTTTTTTTTTTTTTTGACGAAAGTAGGATTTCATTACTATTTAAAAGTCCGAGCGTGTGCAAAGCAAAGGTATCGGTACAAAGTAAATCCTAGACCCGTTAACGGGTGGGTCGGGTCGGGTTTGGGTCGGGTCATAAATGGTCCGACCCAAAGCGACCCATTTAACCCGTTTATAATCCATTTATTGCAGTACAAATTTTTTGACCTATACCCGACCCAACCTATACTCGACCCATTTAATAAAACATAAAAAGCTTTTATATATATATATATATATATATATATATATATATATATATTAAAATGGTATTGCTAACATGATTTTATACAATACAAATTTAAAAAATAATTATTTAAAAAATCAATTTTAATTATTTTTTATTTTTTAAAAATTAAATTTTTAATTATTTTTTATTTTTAAAAAATTAAAATTTTAAATATTTTTAATTTTCTTTTTCTCTTTTCTTTTTCTTTTTCTTCTTCCTCTTCTTTGGCTGTCGTCGGCCACGGCGACGACCGGCGACCGCCACGGGCGGGCGGCTCGCCAGGCTCGCCGATCTTGGCGAGCTCGAGCTCGCCCCCTCGCCGGATCTGGCGAGGTTGGAGCCTCGCCCGACGCGGCGAGTTCGAGTCTCGCCCAATCGGCGAGGCTCGGGCCTCGGCGGACGTTGACGAGGCCTTCGCCTCGCCCGGTCCGGCGAGCTCGAGGCTCGCCGGCGTCGGCGGCTCGAGCTCGCCCCTCGCCCGGTTTGGCGAGGCTCGAGCCTCACCGACGCCGGCGAGTTCGCGTCTCGCCAGGATCGGCGAGGCTCGAGCCTCGCGGCGTCGGCAAGGCCTCTGCTCGGCCGATTCGGCGAGCTCGAGGCCGCTCGCCCAGGCGAGCTCGAGGCTCGCTCGGCCTGGCCGCCGCCATCGCCGCGCCGACAACCTAGAGTTAGAAGAAAGAAAAAAATAAAATAAAAAATAATTATAATTTCGATTTTTATAAAAAAAAAAAAAAATTGTAAAGTTAAAGAGAAGAGAGAAAGATAACGAGGTTTTGAGTGAAAAATGAGTTGATAAATAGGTCATAAATGGGTCGAGAGCCGACCCATTTAAAACCCATATATCTTAGTGTTTACCCATTAAAACTTATTGTGGGTGTTTTATAAGATAAAGCTTGACCATTAATGACCCAATTAATCATAAATGGGTTCATAAATGGGTTGCACAACCCATTTAACACCTCTAGTAAATCCAAAATAGTAGAGGGAGGGTTACACACCCAATTCTTAGGAAGAAAACGCAAACGCTGAGCTTTAGCTACCCAATCAGCCACTCTATTGATATTTTAACTACAGTGTGCGAGAGTCAAGCTTGAAATATTCTCCAACTTGTGCTTGGCCCGGTCCACGAGAGGTTGTACTGTCCAGCTTAAGTCTGTGGAATATATAAGACACTTTCCACTAATATTCGACAATCAGACAAAAGTACTATTTCTTTTTCTGGGGAATTTGGGATGAGCGTGGAAGAGATGAAATTTAGGGTTTCAACCAAGGCTACGACCTCCGCTTGTTCCGCTGAACTTACCTCGATATCCTTTGCAAACCCATCTCGGATTCGGCCACATGAATCTCTGCAGATACAAGCTACCGAAGCTCGAGCTCTCAATCGCCTCTGCTGAGAAGTGGAGAAGGCTTCTGTCTTGACGCTGTTGTGGGCATGGCTGACAGTCGGATCTGGGTCCCGTCCCTCCTCTGCGTCGTAGCTGTGCTGGTGGGTCGGGCGCCCAACCTGCTCTTCCGATACGGAAGTCCTTCCCTCCTTCGATTGCATCTGCTAAGGAGCAGAGGAAGCTCCTGTCATCGCTCTGTTCGGGGCATGGCTAAAAGCCAGATCTGGGTTGCTTCCTTCAACAGCATCGCTATTTTGCAGGTGGATCGTGCTCCCCTTTTGCTCTGCCGATTTGCAATTCCTTCCATCTTGGATGCTTCTGCTCTGCTGCTGCCGTGATGGAAGATCAGATCTGGTTGATCTGAGTTTGTGATACTCCACAGCAGAGGCGCTTTTCAGGGGACGCTTCCCATAAGAAAGGATGGCATCTGTACTTTGCAGCACAATGGGTGGCTTTTCGCTGCAGATCTGGAAAGAGGGTGGTGATTTCAGTTGTTCAAATCCATTCCCGGCAGGAGATCCGATGTTGCGTTCTGCAACCGCAATGGCGGTATATGTTTCGTCGCCAGTGCCGCGTCTCAGAAGGGGAGTTTCACTATCTGGGACGACATCTCTACTGCTCTGCTCAGTCGGGCGATTTGTACGATAGATCCGGGAGGAGTGTGGCGTCTCCAACGGTCATAGTCGTCGGTGACTATGACCGTTGCGATTATGGCCTTATCCGGATTTCCTTTGATAGACACGTCTTCTGGAAGCCTAGTGGGCCCATTCGGTTCCTGATAGCCCATGAGGACAAGTTCTAGTGTCAACAATTACTTTATCAGATTAGTGATTGGATAAGAACCATTTCTTACTTAACCCGACCATTTATAAGATGACCTTCGATAAATTAGATGTTGTTTTAAGCAAATTATTAGTATATTATTTAGCTTTTGGTGTCTTAAAAGATGAAATTTCATAAAATAAACTTAAATTGCACTGCTATATAAAGTTATATCAATTTCCTCTTTAGTATATATCCGTCGGTTCTAAACAAAAACACTTCTCACTATTTCTACTTATATATGTTTTGCTACGCGGTGTTTTTCTCCATCATGTAATAATGACAAACGTTGTCGAAACCTTTATAGCCCCACTCTATTAAAATTCTAACTCCGCTTCAAGTTTTATCCATAAATAGCTTATCCGTCGAAATCCATAAATAACTCAAACACCTAAGAATTAAACTGTGAAGCTCGATATGAGATGGGTTAAAATAAACAATTCCTCAAATGAGTTAATGCACGATGCCACAAGTTTGATTTCGAGGAGTTCAACCATTAAAATCAAAAACAGTCTCGGATTGTTTCATGAGAAAAGGAGTTGGTCAGTGAAACCAAATTACATAAGATTGGAATTTTATAAAACTTTTATAAAACCTAATTGTCTCGGATGACCAATAAAATTGTGCCACGCCAACATTCTTGCATTAGTATTTTGTATCACGTACAAACATAGTTTAGGTGTATAATGGTCATGGCACACAAATATTAGAACTTTATTTATTTCGCAAAAAATGTGACATTCTTTGAAAATGTTTTTCACGAAGTTATTTTTCAAGAAAACAACATTTCTTTTGTGCTTAACTAAAACCCAAAAATAAATTAAAAAATATTTTTTGCCATTTGGTATGAAAAATATGATTTGATTTTCTTAGGTAAAACTACCAAAAATTTTGAGTTATTAATATTTCTTTCTTTTTTCTTTCTCCTTCCTCCACCAATTGTTGGTCGTCGATCACAGTGAGGGATGAGCTTGCTAATTTCAAGCAAAGGCTCCACCTCGCCAAATTCAACGAGGCCAATGAGCTCGAGCCTCACTAACCTTAGGCAAACTCATCCCTCGCATATGGTTGGTTGTCAGCCATCCTCGTGGTTGGAGATCAGCCAAGGAAGAAGGAAAAAGAAAAAAAGGAAGAAAAATAAATAAATAAATAAATCAATAAATAAATCAATTTTTTAAAAATATATAATTTTATTAGAACGATTGCTTCATTAACCACGAGCCTAAGCCAAAGTGGCAAGATTCCATGCATTGCCTTTGTGAAACCGAGCTTGAGTACCAAGGATCAAAGTTCGGGGATTGGAGACTCGAGCATGACCTTTATGGATCCAGATTTGGATGCACATGAACCAAGACTTCTAGCCCAATCTCACTGGATTTGAGCTTAAGCACTAGAGACCTAATCCTGAATGCTAGGTATTAGTGTTGGGGTTTCTATACCAAAATATGAAATTTCAAGTTCAAGCGCCAATATCTTGTCATATTTTCCAAAAAAATCATTTTCTTGAAATTAATATAAGTTTTCCATTGAATCATTTTTCTAAGCGAACCAAACGCCAGAAAATGAGGAAATTGTATTCCCGAAAAATATTTTTCACAAAACAAACAAAGCCTATAAACTTATTATTAACTTCCTGGCCCCTCGTGTTTCTCCACGCTAAGCTCTTTACCCATCTTGTGCTTTTATTTTGTTGTTAATATCAAACGCTGTAAAAAAGAAAAAGACACTCTTTTTATTCCATAAGAGCCATGGTTTCCCCTTATCTCCGGTTCCAATCCTATCTTTTAGGAAATGGAACAATAGTGCTAAGCCACTAGCCAATTTTTAGAGATATTAATTCGCCCTGGTGAAGAGGCAGTACCAATCTTCCTCCCCCGAAAAAAAAAAAAGAAGACCATCGTAATGCTACAGTTTCTCTATAAATTTGGAAAAACATATAAAGATGTCATAGAATTGACAGGAGCAATAATAACTAATAATTGAACAGTTGAAATATAGTTGAACGACTAATCATCAAAACGACGCTTTAAAAACCTGTAATTTCCCCTTTTATTAATAGAAAAAAAAAAAATAGCCTCGCGTAATCGAGATGCATTGACTCGTAAGTTTGTTCTCTCATTTTTACGTTGATATTTCCATCGCGTTCTTTATTCATATCACTCCACCACACGAATACGGCATCTTTTTTTTTTTTTAACAAAGAGCGTTGAGAAAACCGACATTATTTCCTTCTTTCGTAATGCCATTCAGCACGCGACCGCGGGGTTTGGTTTTTGTCGAATGAATCTGGGAAGGAAGCTGTCTCTTCCTCTCCCTTTGCCATCGCCTCCTCGTCCTTCCCTTTCTCTTTCCTTGCAGCACGACACTCGCATCCGTCGAACCAGAAACTCGGAGTCGATCCATGGGCGTCACCGACACCGGCCGAGCCCAAGAGGTCAAGCAATTCGACGAATCCAAGCTCGGAGTCAAAGGCCTCATCGACTCCGGTCTCACCTCCATCCCTCCCCTCTTCATCCACCCGCCCGAGACCCTCTCTGACCTCGGGCCCGCCCGGCCCAGCTCCGACTCGATCCCCACACCATCGACCTCTCCAGCTGCGACTCCGGGCACCTTCCCTCCGTCGCCAAGGAAGTGGGGCGCGCAGCTCGCGGGCTTGGCTTCTTCCAGGCGGTCAACCACGGCGTGCCGGCGGAGGTCCTGGACCGGACGATCGCTGCGGTGAAGGCCTTCCACGAGCAGCCGGCAGAGGCGAAGGCGAGGATCAACCGCAGAGAGATGGAGACTGGGGGTCGCGTTCTTCTCCAACATCGACTTGTTCCACTCCAAAGCGGCTAGCTGGAGGTAATCAACGAAGCCACTTCAATTAATTTCGTTCTAATTCATGAATTTGATTATAAAAAGATAGTAATTTGCAAAAGCTGAATTACCATGTGGGATTGGGTCGAGTCAAGTTTAGAATTTTGTAGGGAACTAGAAAAGGACACGAAACGATACATCATATATTGAGAAATTACACAGGTGGATCGCAAATTATCAGGGAATTCATTCTTGTTTTAGTTTCTCACGGGCACAAACAAAAGAAGAATTCATTTATAAATAAAGAATTAGGAAAGCAGAAAGAATCAGTTCAAGCAATGCAAGGAATAATATTGCAGGGACGCGCTCCGATAAGGCTGGAGCTGAAAGGGGACATGGAAGAGATCCCCGAGGTGTGCAGAAATGAGGTGATGGAATGGGATCAGCAGGTCCGGCGGCTAGGAGGCCTCCTGATGGGATTGTTGAGCGAGGGGCTGGGATTGAGTCTGGGCAAGCTACAGGAATTGACGTGCTTGGAGACAAGGGCCATGGTGAGGAATTACTATCTGTACTGTCCCCAGCCCGATCTGACGATCGGCTTGATGTCCCACACGAACCTAGGAGTGATCACATTGCTCCTGCAGGACCAGGTTGGCGGGTTGCAAGTGAAGTACAACAATGAGTGCATGGATGTGTCTCGGGTGCTCTGGTTGTGAACATCGGCGACATCCTCCAGGTAAACTCCTGTTGAGGACTAGGGGTGTCTCTAAAACACCCCAGTAAGTTAAAAAGTTACATTCTTCAGTGAAACAGAGATCCATTCACGTGATTTTTGTTTTCCTAGATCATGTCCAACAATGAGTACAAAAGCGTGCATCACCAGGTGTTGGCCAACCCTAACCAAGAGCCACGTGTGTTGGTAGCAGTTTTTTGCAACCTGAGCAATCGCGAGAATGAGTTCAAACTGTTCCCAGAGCTCATATCCTTAGATAAACCCGCTGCTTTCTGGCAATTCAACCTCAACGAGTACATGAGGAGATTCTTCACGAAGGAGTTGGAGGGGAAAAGTTCGATAAATTACTTCAGGGTATGAGCAAGAGGTGCATAGGCCCAAAAATACTTCCTTGTGGCACTTAAGAAAACACGTGATTCTTCCCATAAATCCTACGAATCGTTAAAACATATGGACTATTTATATTGTATGATACTCTGTTCTATTATTCAAATCAACTTATTTCAAATATAACTTTCATGTATGCACTCCAAAAAATCATTTTTTTTTCTATTATGTTTTACATGCTTAGAATACATGACATTGCAATGCCTTTTGCATCTCCTGGTGAACCCTAATTTGATATTCCTCTAGAAAATTATATGAATCACTATTAATCAAGTCTCATCTCTTTTCACATATCGATTACCATATCAGTATTGTTCCTAGTGATTAAAAAAAATGCATATAGACAAGCTCGCACAAAAGCACAAATTGAGTAGCTAGTTTGAACAGAAAATAGAGTTTAATGAGTGATCTCATATTGAACCTAATAACTCTTTAGAAAAGAAAAGGAAAAATGTCAAAAATATATGTGAGTTTTTATCTAAGATACTATTTACTTGTTACAGAGTCAGGAGGGGGCAGCAAGGTCGTCCTTTGCCACTTGCAACTCATTATAATTGACCCAGAAAATAATTATTTAATTTTATTTGTGGTTGGAAAATGTACACTTGGTCCCCCAAGTCGAATGGGCTCGGTAATCTCACTAGGTAGCACCGACAACGCAATCGATGTGTTGATACGTCATTGTTCAAAAATTAAAAATTCTGACACGTTGGGACACGTTGTATATTAAATGAATATTTTTATTTTTAATTAATTTGATTCAAATTCACAATTCATACATAATAACAAAAGAGCCTATAAGGAATTCATACTAATAATATTAATAAATCTATCCATATGAGATTCAAAAGATATATTCATAGTTAATACATATCCATATTTGGGGACATGCTTCTAACTCTAACAAAAGTTATTGATGAAACTAATGACTATTAAGAAATTAGAATTAACTTATTTAAATAAATTTATTATCTTCTACAATGATCAAAATTTATTATTATACAATACTTAGTATTTTTATTTTCCAAAATCACTTTATAACCTCATTTATTTATTTTTAAATAAAAAATGCAAACCCCGGGTCCATTGCAGCCCTCACGCCCCAAAATTTTTCACTTCCTCATCTATTTCCCTCGTTTCTGCCCTCCTCTCTCCCCCTCCCCTATCAGGCTTCACTTCCTTCGTTAGAAATTTAGGTTGCCCTCCCATCCACCCACCCTGCTGAAAATTTATTTCACTCCCTCATTTTTTTTTTGTCGGTTTTACTCTACTCCTAATATAACTCTCACTCTCAGACTTTTGCCATGCCTCATTGTAGGGCGTGGAAGTTAAAACCCACTCTTGAAATTAATTCGTTCCCATCCCAACCCCCTGAGAATGTGGAGATTCGAACTCTAACTCCCCATCTCCCACTATCATGTTGGAAGGGTGGCCACTCGGGTAAACCTAGTAGTTTTCACTCCCTCATTTATTTCCCTCATTTTTGCCCTCCTCATTTAGCCTAAAATGGTCACAATTCTCAAACATTAAACCGATGCATCTTCCCAAACCCTCGTCTTTGTTCCTTCTTGTTCATTCTTTCCTCATCCTTTCACTAGCCTCCTAATAAAATAAAAATGGTAGTCTTCAATAGCTAATTTGCTCGAACCCACCCACTGAATCATAACTTATCACGACCTTTAGTTTCAATTACCCAAATGAGGATGTTCTTGGGAATATTTTCAATCTTTGATTCCAGTGTATTTTTTGAAATTAGAAATCACAAGCTTTCTTAGTATCAAGAATCATACTGATCAGATGTCACATGAGACAGAAGTAACAATTAAGATTTCATGTTGTTTTAAAACAAAAAGAGTCCGACCTCATATTCGATTGCATATAATACTCTATAGGGTGACCTTTAACTCTCAAAAATTTCAAAATATTTCAACTTGTTTGAACGTATCCAACCATATGCTATTAGCCCAATCTAATACTCAATTTGATTTTAAGGAGTTCAACCATTAAATTTAGAAGGCACCAACTCAAATTGATGTTCATTGATTTGTATTTGTGAATAGTATGGATCATGAGCCTTTTGCGGATGCAAGAATAACTCAAACCAAATAGCAAACAAAAAAAGTTCATAAGATTGAAATTTCACAGAATTTTTAGAAGAACTAATTATCTTGGAAAATTAATAAAACTGTGTCACGTCATCGTTCACGTATCAGCATTGCACGTCACGTACAAGCATGGGGTAAGTGTACACCAGTCGCAACTCTCAAATATTAGATCTATCAATAGCTTCTCAAACCCTCGTTGTTGTCCGCTCTATCCCCACCCATTCTCTAGCCTTCCAAGAAAAGAAAATGCAGTAGTCTTTTGATTTCTTTGAAGTGTCGTCGTTCCCGTGTCTCCAAGTAATTCTTCCAATTCTATCTTTGGTAAATATGGAGCAATGATGCTTAAGACGGTAGTTATTTTTTCGGAACAGTTAATCATCAGAGTGAAAGCCATGAAAGCCATCATTATCTCAAAGTGACGTTAGAAATTCCCGAGTGGAAAAAGACCATTGTTTAAAAATAATCATATTTTCGATAGATTAAGATTAAGTGATAACAACCAATTGAACGATCACAATATAATAATTCAATAATTAGTCATTATGATCTCTTGTGATATTTAGAAAGAAAAAAAAATTATCTTGTGCAATCTAGATGGGTTGACTCATTAATTTATTTTCTAATTGTTACGTAATTCGTTACGGCATCTTGCCTTGTCTACCTTTAAAAGGAAAAAAGAGGGAGAGCGTTGAGATCCGGCGGTATCATCTCGCCCTTTGGCAGCGTTCACATCATTCCTCCTTCCCCCGTCTCTTTCCTCACACCCACCACCACCACCACCACCGCCCCCTCGCATACATCGATCGAACCAGGAATCGGAGTCGAGCCATGGGCGTCACGGACAGCGGTGGACAGGCCTTCGACCGAGCCTAGGAGCTCAAGCAGTTCGAAGAGTCCAAGCTCGGCGTCAAGGGCCTCCTCGACTCCGGCCTCGCCTCCCTCCCTTCCCTCTTCATCCACCCGCCCGAGACCCTCTCCGACCTCAGGCCCGCCCGCCCCCGCCCCGGCTCCATCCCCACCATCGACCTCTCCGGCTGCTGCGACTCCGCCCGCCGCCCCGCCGTCGTCGGGCAGGTGGCGCGCGCTGCCCGCGAGCTCGGCTTCTTGCAGGTGGTCAACCACGGCGTGCCCGTGGAGGTCCTGGACCGCACCGTCGCGACCGTGAAGGCCTTCCACGAGCAGCCGGCGGAGGTGAAGGTGAGGATCTACCGGAGAAAATCGGACACCGGCGTGTCCTTCTTCTCCAACGTCGACCTGTTCCTCTCCAAAGCAGCGAGCTGGAGGTAAGTAAGCCACGAGCATGTGCAATCAAATTCATGAAATTGATGAAAATTAGATTTATAAAAGCTAGATCGGCAAACGACACTACTGAACTGATGTATCATATTATGTCTGAAAAGAAGGCAGAGACACATCCTGATGCGTTGACTGTCGTATTGACAAATTATGCATCATACGGTTAGAGAATTCATTTGGACAAACGAAAGAAAAAATCATTTGAAGAAAAAAGAAATGGGCAAGCGAAAAGATCCAGTTCAATTAATGTCCGGAATGATGATATGCAGGGACACGCTCCAAGTAAGGCTGAGGGCCGAAATTAGCGGATGTGGAAGAGATCCCTGAGGTGTGTAGAAATGAGGTGTTGGAGTGGAACCAGCAGGTCGAACGGCTGGGGAGCATCCTGCTGGGGCTGTTGAGTGAGGGGCTGGGATTGAGTCCTGGCAAGCTGCAGGAATTGACATATGTTTGGATACAAGGATGATGGTGGGGCACTACTATCCGTCCTGTCCCCAGCCCGACCTGACGGTCGGCTTGACATCCCACACGGACCCAGGAGTGATCACGGTGCTCCTGCAGGACCAGGTCGGTGGGTTGCAGGTGAAGCACGGCGATGAGTGGGTGGATGTGACGCTAGTCCTAGGTGCTCTTGTTGTGAACATTGGTGACATCCTTCAGGTAAACTCTCTTTGAGGACTTCGCACCTGAGTAAGTTGAAAAGTTACACTATTGTGACATACAAGTCAATTCACGTGCTTTTGATTTTTTATTTTTCCAGATCATGTCCAACAATGAGTACAAAAGCATAGACCACCGGGTGTTGGCCAACCCTAGCCAAGAGCCACGTGTGTTGATAGCAGTTTTCTGCAACCCAAGCAATCGCGAGAATGAGTTTGGACTGTTCCCAGAGCTTGTGTCCTCAGATAAGCCCGCTGCTTTTCGGCAGTTTGCCTTAAACGAATACATGAGGAGATTCTTTACTAAGGAGTTGGACGGGAAAAGTCTAATAAATTACTTCAGAGCATGATTGAGAGGTGCACAGGTCAAAAGAGGCGAAAAAGAATAAGATGCTTCCTTGTAATACTGAAGGAAATACTGAGTTCTTCCTCAAAACTCTACTAGACGTTGGGTGATTGTTGTTCTTATAATGTTAATTTGCATATATTCGTTTGCACATTCTATGGGTGACAGTAAATTGTGCGATGGATGAAGTTTGTTCGCTAAACTCATTCCAGAGACTGAACCAATCACAGACATGGGAACTCAACAGCAATATTGCACGAGATGAATATTTTACTGTCCACTGGAAAATAGAAGGCAGTATCCTGGAAAACCTATAGAGGCAAAGAAACGAATGAATTTGATTCTTGCCAATTACATGTACAGGCATCTATACTCACGTCTTCCCACTGCCAAACCATTCAGCCATTTCTTCATCGTCCTCAAAGTCTGGTGATTCTGAGTTCCTATAAATTCTGGATGAGCGTGGCTCATCTGGATTTGCCTTTTCCTCTGCAGTCATTCTGCTTCTTTCCAGCATCTTCAGTTTCCACATTTCCCTCTTTTCTGTGTCACGATACACATCGCTCATGCCTCCTGCAATTGGAAAATCAAGAATTCCAGAAACCTCCTTCAATGAGTTTGTTAACTTTGGTTTCTTAGTGACCCCGTTCTCTCCATGCACAAATCTCCACCTATTTGTGACTTGCATTTGACTATTTCTTCTCAGAGACCACATAGAATTTCTATCTTCAACGGCTCCATGACCTTGATGATGATTTCCAGCATCATCCTCTCGTTGAGACAAGCCCTTTGAATTTGATGCTTTAGGCCTTCTATAATCACACTTCAAGTATACCATATTCCTTCTAAAGTTGATGTAATTGCACCTACCAGTCACAGATCCATAAGGGCAGAACAGCTCATGAACAGCTCATGAACAACTATAACTGCTCGATGTAGGTGTTAACTAAAAGAATGGATTAGCAAGAACTCACGGTTCACATTCCCACTCCCCAGGATCGAGTTTCCTTTCCAGGGGTTTCTCTTTGCACTGCAAACATCTAGTATTCTTTGCAAAATTTAAGAAATTGCATCTGCAAAATGCAACAGTTTCTATAAGCAAGGAGCTCTGCTCACCACAAATCAGGGAACAATTGAGAAAAGGCATGAGAAGCAATCACTTGTCACATATCCAGTCTCCTTTCTTTAGCAGAAGATGATCTTGGTCTTCCTGTAGTTGATTCAGTCTTTCCTGAGAAAAAGTATCGCATGCAAGCATTTGATGTTCTTAGCAAAGTTTAAGAAGTTGCACCTGCCATATGCAGTATTATATCAAATATTCGGAGCAAAATCAAATTAATCAATAGGATGTTAACAATTGCATTACTTGGGGCAATGCCAATCTCCTTGTTTCATTGGAACATCATTGTAGTCTCTCTCTTCCAAACTTGAATGCCAGGACAAATCACCAGCTGGTGTGGGTTTCAACAAATCAGAGCCAAGTACATTGGTGCCATACTCTGCCATTTGCTTTAGCAGTGCTCTGACTGATTCCTTAACTGTTCTAGTCAGACATGGTTTATTCTCCACAGTATCACTTATGGGGTCAAGTCCGTATGTCAACAAGATTTGCATAACATCAACCGTGCGCCCTCCTTCAGCTTCATGCGCCTTCACAAATGCTCTCTCACAGTTTCCCCTCAAGTTGCAGGAGCTGCAAACCTGGCAAAGCAGCTGTCTGTAATGAGTATGACTGATGAAACTATATAATCTAAAGATTACTGGAAGTCTTTAAGAAGAGAACGTACATTTCCCTCATCGATGCCCACATGTGCCCTCGAGTGCTTACCAGAGTTCACCACTTTTCTGTCAGTGCTGGGGCATCCACACCCTGCTATGACCTGAATATGTTTCTTTGACAAATACCTATCAGGAAATGTCTTGTTAAAAACCTTCTGAATATGAGTTAAGCGACTCTTTCTATATGTAAATGAGGAAACCTCCGATTTCTCAAGTAAAGCTATGTTGTCGGATGCCTATTTGGTGATGATATTGCATTGGACAGTCATTAGCCACATTGAATATCTAACCTCTGAATCAGAATGCATACCGTCAAATTGATTACCAGCTAAATTTTTAAAATGCATTATTATCACATGCCCAATGTAATACGAATCGCCTCTTTTCAGGTCACGTGCCATCAAAAATATTTGGCTCCAGATTCTAGTCAAATACTTCATTTCTAGAGAAAGGCATAGTAACATAGAAAGGCCTGATAGTGGATGGGCAAGCTTGACACCTAAAGGCAAGTCCTGTGGATTCTCTTTTCTAAGTAAAGGAGGACGCACATAAGGCACCATGTTGTTGCCACTATGCAGAAAAAGACGGACTAAGATGCCAACTAAGGTGCTTTTAACAATATTACATTTAGCTTACTAACAGAATTCTGGATAAAAGAAAGCTCGGGAGAAAATGTCTACATTTCTAAAAAATGGTCACTTGTATCGCTTACAAAAATAAATGATGAAAAATATTTTCATCATCCACAAAAATATTTAAACATATATTGTTATCAATTATGAAAACATTTACAAGTGACTAATTATTTCAAAAGATACAAGCGATCATTTCTAAGAAAATATTTTTCAAACCATTCATTTTTTGCAAAACAAACAAATTACAAATCTATGGATATATGATAATAGGCCATTACTTCATAGTTGACACAACATGGTGATATTATCCAAAACAACTTGACCATTCACAAATAACTACTCCATACTTTTCTTTCTCCATGTTTTCAAAATGAACAAAAAAAAAAAGAGAACTTTTTTCCTTCGCGATGTTGTGATTTTTGGCCTGGTTTGAAGACAGTGGAGTTCCGATTCCCATAACTAGCATGCTCTTAACCTCAAAGCAAGAGAAATATAAATTTTGGCCAGGAATGACAGTCAAACGTGACAGAGTTAGCTCTCTAAATGACGATATGCTGGTGGGTATTTAAATGCAGCATTTAACAAGAACCTGGAGAAAGTTTGAACTCTCATCAAGCTCATATGAGCAATACATTCACAACGATCAGAACGAGGCTTATAACGAACTATGTTCCGAAGAAGCCCTGCCTACCCACAAAATATATACTCCTCAAGAAGGCACAGAGGTCTATTACCTCACCATCATCACCCAAGCCCAATGTCTCTGTAATTAAATCAAACAGGTAAAGCGCACCAACCGAAGGTCATTCCTTTCAGTACCTCAAAACGTCGTATCTGTCGCGGGCGAAATTCAGGCATGCGGTTCTAATGAGATTCGATTCTTTCGGACCCAACTCCACATTCTGGAACGGGTTGCCCTCCGCATCAAAGTAACCTCCCTTCGACAGAAGCACCATCAAATCCACCCACTCGGGCCACGGATGCGAAATCTGAGCCGCCGCCGCCGCCGCTGTCGACTTAGAGGGCTCCGTCCGATGGAAGTTATTCTCCATCCCCGAAGCGAATCGGGGAATTGGGTTGATGGGTTTCGAAGACTCGAGCTCCCCAAGCACATCGTTGCCAGGGAAATCGAGCTCGGAGTCGGGGTTCGGGGCATCGGTGTACTGGCGAGAACGAGCTGAGGTAACGACGAATCTGAGGTTGGGGAAGTGATTTTTCAGATGCCAACGACTTGTTGGGAAGAGCTTGTACACTATAATATAAGGTCCACCTTGTATTTTTCCGTTTTTTCAAACTCAATAATTACTTGATCATGACATATAATGTTTGACCAAATGAGGTTATGACTAGGTGTCATGAAAGTATCAAGGGACCATGCTTTTTATTACATTACTTAAATATCAAACTAGATTATCATTTGATAACTTAAATTTTTAAATTTCAAAAGTCTTAATGTTGAATTTAAATCAAG
This sequence comes from Eucalyptus grandis, assembly GCF_016545825.1. Classification (NCBI taxonomy): domain Eukaryota; kingdom Viridiplantae; phylum Streptophyta; class Magnoliopsida; order Myrtales; family Myrtaceae; genus Eucalyptus; species Eucalyptus grandis. Next base: position 12,850,589 of record NC_052616.1, on the reverse strand, counting down.
CCCTCATCTAACAAGCACATTAACTAAAGACAAGACATGATGAACCAACTCATCTTTTGGCACGCGACAACTTCTATCATGTACCCAATCTTTTGAATGTCATGGTCCCCCTAAAATCAACCCCCTTACCTCCTCCTACAAAACACCCACCCACCCAAGCAAAGTTTAGGAGGAGAAGAAGATGATAGGAACCATGATTGGTGTCACCATCGCCAATGAACAACAAGCCCTCGACAGAGCCCAAGAGGTCCGGCAATTTGAAGACTCCAACCTCGGAGTCAAAGGCCTCCTCGACTCGGACCTCTCCACTCTCCCTCCCATGTTCATCCACTCGCCCAACCTTCTATCCAGCCTCAAGCCTATTGTTAGGCTCAAGACCGATTCAATCCCCATCATTGATCTCTCCGGCTCCAACTCCGACCGACGACCCTCAGTCATCGAGGAAGTTGCACTTGCTGCTCATGAGTTTGGCTTCTTCAAAATAGTACATCATGGTGTGCCCATGGAGGTCCTGGGTGAAACGATCGTGGCAGTGAAAGCGTTCCATGAGCAACCAGCGGAGGTGATGGCTAGGATCTATCGAAAGGAATATGAGACCAGGGTCACCTTCTTCGCCTCTAGCGTGGACTTGCTTCACTCCAACACGGCTTGCTAGAGGCAATGTGAACGTCAATTTCTATGTCGGGTTGACAAGACAGGGACATTAGTGACTCGAAATTAAGAAAATTACCAAAAAGAGTCTTAAATATGTTGCATGGGAGGCTAATTCAGTTTTAAACATTTTTTATAATTTGTCAATTTAATCATTCAAGCCAATTTTGGCAAGAAAATACTAAAATGGATATCGATTATCTTACGTGACATAGCTGGCACTAATATTGGTAATTTTTTTAACTTTTTTAACTTTTTTATCTTTTTTTTTTTTTTTTTTTTTTTTTTTATGTTAGCCATGCCATGTAAAATTGTTGACATCCATGGCAACGGAGTTCTATCAAAATTGGTGTAGGAAACTGACTCTGTCTTCCCTAGTTTTAAGTCTAGGTCCATTCATGGTATCAAAGCCATGGTTTCATTTGTAGCAAGATCCATTCCATGGGCTTAGTAGGTGAATCTAGTGCTGAGAAGATCCCTTCACATCATGACAGAACCAGAAATACTAGAAGCACCAGTTTCACTCGCTACATCTCCATCCTCTTCAACCCCTTTAGATTTCCGTGTTTCGAATGCTTCTAAGATAGACCATCTTTATGAAGTCTCTCTTAGTTATGAAACCAAGATCGCTGAAACTCAACTTCCCTTTATGAACCCTTATTCCGCTTTTGCTAAACCCACTTTGTCATTTTCTCCCATCTGCTCCATTCATCAACTCATTCACCAAACTCCGAAGGAAGTAAAGGAGTATGTTTAGTCCTCCAAATTTGATCAACATCCTACTCTTGCCACTGAAAATGAATACTTTGTTACCCTCCAGATTTTTCTAGAGTTTCCCAAACAGTGGATTCAACAAGGATATTCTCATGTCCATTATGGAGCTGTTTGTCGTGCTCTTACTTTTCATAGTTGCAAAGGCTTGCCAGTTGTCACAAGAATTGCATTGTTTGATACTAGGTTCCTAGAATACTAGCATGTTTGCATTGGTATTATCCAAACCACTTTGAATACTGGAATGGTCTTCGTAACCTTATATCAAAACTTCAATATAGCTCTTTCAGACCCCCAACTACTCTCATTTCTAAAAGTCCAAGTTCAGCTCACTGAAACTCCTCAAACTGCTGACTCTGTAGTAACAACACTGCACTACCAGATGATCTATCGAGTGCAGAACCATGGTCTTGATTTGAATTTTTACAATGAAAATGAAGATGCTTTATGTTGGAGAAATCCTCTTGAAGTGTTTTGAAGTTGACAAAACGTTTCCATCAGTCTAGTCTGAAGGCTTGCAGACTCTGCTATTTAAAGTCCGAAGATCTCCGACAGACCATACTCAAGACTCAAAGTCTATCCTCATTGACAGTTTCTAATCCGTTGAAGAAAGGCTATCCCGTAACTAGATGTTTCATTAAGGATGTGGCCTTATCGACCGGAGAAGATCTCTTGGCTAGATATGACATAACAGAATCCTTTATTTGATCATAATTGATTTGAAGATTAAGGATCCGATGATTGGCAAAGTATACTTGGAAGGTTCTACTTATGGAAACCGATATCCTGATTGTATGGGCGAACATGATTGATAGGCTATCGACATGTTCCTTTAATAGCTCGAATGATCTTTCTAATTGATTCCGTCCAACGGGTAGATTGGAGGAATTCCTTTGGTAAGTGCCAACGGGTATGATGGCATGAAGGAGTATATAAGGAAGACGTTCCGGTTGTTCGAGAGTGTGCACGATAGAAGAATTCCAAAGTCTGAAGCTCTTTGTTCCTAGTCAATTCATTTGTTGAGCAAAATCGTGTAAACAAAATAGAGTCTATATTCGTGAGAAACCTTGAGGAAGTGTGGTAGAACATTTACACTGTAGAATCAAGGAAAAGCTGTGCTGTAACTTCTCTTTTGTTTATAGTGAAATCCAGCCGGTGGGCTGCCAGTGTGGAAGAGTGGACGTAGGCTTGAAATAAGCCGAACCACTATAAATCTTGTGTTCATTTCTCTCTTTCCTATCCTTTACTTTACTTTGATCATATTTTCCTTTTTATCGATTGCCTAGAATTGCTTCCGTATCTCGAGAATTTGTTTGTTCACCTATTCACCCCCCTCTAGGTGCTTATACTAGCTATCTCAATTGGTATCAGAGCCTGTGTACTCACTTTTGTTGAAGTGTTTTACTTGAGTTAAAGATCCATGGCTAGTATGTTGGCTCCAGGATCGGTAGAAGGGCAAAGCAATACCAGACCACCTTACTTTGATAGAAAGGATTACAACATATGGAAAAACAAGATGAAAGCATTCCTAAGATCAAAGGATCCTCTGGAATGGGACGTTGTAGAAAAAGGAATCATTCCTAAAGCTGCATCTGTCTCAAAAAGAGGAAAAGATGTTGTTGAGTTTAGTGAAATGACTCAAGAAGAGAAAATCAAGAGACAAGCTCTTGATGCAAAAGCAATTTATTCTTTATATTGTGCTTTATCCCCTATTGAATATAACAGAATATCTTCTTGTGTTACAGCTAAAGAAGTCCGGGATAGATTACATATTACCTATGAAGGAACCGATCGAGTGAAAGAGACTAGAATCAACATTCTCCTCGGTCAATATGAAGCCTTCAAAATGAAACCAGGAGAATCTATAACGGATATGTTCAGTCGCTTTATTGAAATCGTGAATGGTCTTGAAAATCAAGGTCAACCAATTTCTGATCCCATGAAAGTAAATAAGCTACTGGGTGGACTCTCCAAGAATTGGAATCACATAAAGACCTCAATAAGAGAGACCCAAAGAATCATGCCACTATCTCGTTGATGAGTTGGTTGGGACTCTTCATCTTATGAAGTGGAACAAATCAATGAAGACGAAGACCCAAAAGGTAAGAAATCCATTGTGTTAAAATTTAATGATGATTCGATGTTGCAGATTCAAGACGATATGGATGATGAGGAACTTGCTCTCATGATAAGAAGATTCGAAAAGCTGAACGAGAAAAAGGAAGAAGATTCAATCCAAAGAAACAAAGTTTTCAAAAGCAACAGACTAAGTCTATTGAGGATGATGAATCAAACAAAGATGTAGTCTCTTTTGAATGTAAGAAAAAGGGACACATCGGACCTAACCGTCCTCTTCTAAGGAAGAAGAAAGGAAAAACTGAAAAGTACCGAAAAGCTCTTAAAGCTGAAACCCGGAGTGATACAGAGTGTGAAGAAAGTGATGATGATTATGCCAATATATGTCTGATGGCACAATCGGATTCAGATTCGAATTCCGAGACAGATTCGACTCGAAAGCGAATTTGAGGTAAATAACTTCAAAATCCCTATTAAGGTTTCAAAGTATATTGATGAATTGTGTTTCAGTCTTAAGACTTCTCTTAAAAGAATTTCCGAACTCAAGAAAGAAAATTCTGCTCTAAAACAACAGAAAACATTTTGAAAGAAAAAAATGAAAAGTTTAGACAAGAATGTTTCTTCTCTTAAAGAAAGTGAAGATAATCTGTTAAAAGAAAATGCATTCTTGAAAAGTGATATCTCAAATATTTCCAAAAGATTTTCTATAGGATTCGAGAAACTGGAAAAAATTCTTTCTGTTCAAAGACTTTATTTTAATAAATCTGGTTTGGGAATGACTGATGAAATCATTCCTTTAATTGATTTTCCTAGGGTGAAGGAAATAATCAAACAAAGACCCATAAGAGATGCTTACAAAAATCATTTTAAAAGAATCTTTGTAAAACCAAGAGGTCGCAATGCTCTCGGATGCTCAAAGTGCAATAGTGCGGATCATTTTGAAAAAGAATGTCCTATGATTTGGAAACCTGTTAAAAGGTATGGGCAAAAACCGCATATCATACTAACACCAATGGACCCAAGAAAATAAGGGTACCAAAGAAGGTTTGAGTTTCTTTTTAAATGCAGGTCACTATCAAGAAAAAGGTAAAATGGTATCTGGATAGTGGATGCTCAAGACACATGACAGGAGACTCAAATTACTTCATAAAGCTTGTTCGAGTAAATGGTGGAAAAGTTTCTTTTGGAGGAAACAACAAAGGAAAAATTGTGGGATTTGGAACTGTAAAGATTGGAAATCTCAAAATCAGCAATGTTTCCTTAGTGGAATGGCTCAATTACAATTTGCTCAGTATTAGTCAGCTATGTGATATTGGTTTCAAAATCAACTTTCAAGAGGGAATATGTTCGAATTAGTAAAGATTCTACTCGTCATTCATGGGTCGAAGACATGGAAATATCTACCCCTTGGATGTGAAACCAGATGAATCACAATGTCTAATCTCAATCCAAGACGAAGCAAACTTATGGCACATAAAGCTTGGGCACGTCAATATGAAGCAAATAGCCAAAATCTCAGCAAAGAAGCTTGTTCGTGGTCTACCCAATTTATCATACCAAAAGTCTGATCTATGTACACCATGTATATTGGGAAAACAGGTAAGAAATTCCTTTAAACCAATAAATCAAGTTTCCACTAACCGTACTGCAGCCTTTCTGCATATGGATCTATTTGGACCAACCGAACACAAAGCATTGGAGGTAAGAAATACCGCCTAGTAATTGTGGATGATTACTCATGATTTACTTGGGTATATTTCTTGGCAAGTAAGTCTGAATCTTTCTCTTACTTTGAAAAGTTTGCTAAAAAGGTTCAAAATGAAAAATTGTATGTTATCTCAAGTATAAGAACAGATCATGGAGGTGAATTTGAAAATCATGATTTTACAAAGTTCGTGATGAATGCGGTCTTCAAGATGTATTCTCTTCTCCATATACTCCGTGAGTAAAATGGAGTTGTGGAAAGAAAAATAGATCTCTTCAAGAAATGGCTAGAACTCTTTTAATTGAAAGTAACATCTCTTCATGTTTTTGGGCTGAAGCAGTTTCTACAAAGCATGTTACATTATAAATAGAGTCTTTCTAAGGCCTATTCTGAAAAAACCCCTATGAACTATTCAAAGAAAATAAGCCTATTGTTTCATATTTTCATGTATTTGGATGCAAATGTTTTATACTGAAAATGCAAATGATCGAGTTGGTAAGTTTGAAGAAAAGTCGATGAAGGCATCTTCCTTGGATATTCAACCACAAGCAAAGCGTCTGAGTCTACAACAAGAAAACTCAAACGGTGGAAGAGTCAATGAATGTTAAATTCCAAGACTCTATGCAAAATGAATCCATTCGACTCATCTTGAAGAATCTGAACTTGCTCCGACTCTACAAAGTCTAAAATAGCTCAAACTTTGAAGGACCAAAGAACAAGTGACTTTTGAAGATTCAAGTGAAGGAAGTGACCATCAATCGACAAATTAACCAGAACTGGAAACATAAGTCCAAATCATCCCAAAGATCTTATTATTGGCGACATCAATGAAGGAATTCGCACAAGATCCAAAAGGCGCGAAGAGTCTAGTGCTGTGGCTCTTATTTCTGAAATTGAACCCAAAAGCATAGAAGAAGCTTTATTTGATGAAAGATGGATTGAAGCTATGCAAGAAGAGCTCAGGCAATTCAGAATTAATGATGTTTGGGAATTAACTCCTAAACCAAAAGGTAAGTCTGTTATTGGAGCTAAATGGGTTTTCAGGAACAAGATGAATGAAAAAGGAAAAGTCATAAGAAACAAGGCAAGGCTCGTGGCCAAGGGATACACATAAGAAGAAGGGATAGACTATGACGAGACTTACGCACCAGTAGCAAGGTTAGAAGCAATTCGATTATTACTTGCTTTTGCTTGTTATAAGAATTTCAGGTTATTCCAAATGGATGTCAAAAGTGCCTTCCTAAATGGATTCATCCAAGAGGAAGTCTATGTGGAACAACCACCTGGGTTTGAAGATCCAAGGAAACCAAATTCAGTATTCAGACTCAAAAAGGCTTTATATGGCTTGAAACAAGCTCCTCGAGCTTGGTACGACAGACTGAGTAAGTTTTTAATTGAAAATGGATTTGTTAAAGGTAGAGTAGACACTACTCTTTTCATTAAAAGAGAAAGCAAGAGTTTTCTACTTGTTCAAATATATATTGATGACATTATTTTTGGATCATCTATTGAAAGTCTGTGCAAGAAATTCTCTAAGACTATGTAGGATGAATTTGAAATGAGCATGATGGGTGAGTTAACCTTCTTTCTTGGACTTCAAGTAAAACAATTGAAGGAAGAAAATTTTATTCATCAAGAAAAATATGCTAATGATATTGTGAAGAAGTTTGGACTGGACAATTGCAAAAAGGCCGATATACCAATGTCAAGCTCCGTGAAGATAGATAAAGATGAAGGAGGAAAGAAAGTCGCCCAAAAGTTATAAAGAAGTATCATCGGTTCACTTCTTTATCTTACTGCTTCTAGACCTGACATTTTGTTTAGTGTTTGCATTTGCGCCAGATTTCAAGCGCACCTAAAGAATCACATTTAAATGCTGCAAAGCGTATTATCAAATATATTGCATCAACTTCAAGCTTTGGTCTCTGGTATCCTAAAAGGGGAGACTTTACTCTTCTTGGGTACTCAAACGCAGACTTAGCCGGATACGAGTTGATAGAAAGAGCACCTCGGTGCAATTGTCAACTACTTGGAGGCGGGACGGTGTCTTGGTTTTCAAGAAAGCAAAGTACAGTAGCTCTCTCTACAGCAGAAGCAGAATATGTAGCTCTTGGAAGTTGCTGTTCACAAATTTTGTGGATAAAACAATAGCTAAGAGACTACGGAATTGAAGATTCATGCACGGAGATTAAATGTGACAACACCAGCGCAATAAATCTCACTAAAAATCCAATTCTTCACTTAAGAGCAAAGCATATAGAGATACGACATCACTTCATTAGAGATCATGTTCAAAATGGAGAAATTATGATTCAGTTTGTTGACTCAAAGAACCAACTGGCAGATATATTTACAAAGCCTTTGGAGAAAAATCAATTTGAAATTATCCGTTCCGGACTCAACATTTTGAGGTTTGAAGAAGTTAAAGTCTAGAGACTCTCGAGACTCGAGACAAGCAAGACTTTGAATGCAAGACTTTGACTGTAAGTTATTCTCTCTCTCTAATCTCATCTTGAAAAGGTACATTCATCAACCGTGTTGATTATTGTTATCTCAATCGCTATCTTTAATTGACGAAATTATTGCATCGTTTCCTTTAGAAAAAGAAGTTATTTTGATGTGACCATTTTTCAAAAAAGGCAGTTATTTTTTAAAAAGGCATCCTTTCACTTTCCATTACGACGATTGGCATCCCCTCCTTACGAATGTCTTATATATAGTCGGTTTTTCCTCGCTTAACTCCAAAACCCTAAAAAGCACCAATCTTCCATTCATGTATTCTTCTCTTATTTAATCTTCGAAAAAGTGGTCATCTTTCTTGAGAAAGTCAAGCAATGAATCTTTCAAAGACTAAGAAAGATGTGGTCTTCAAGAAAGTCTTCGAGGATCGCAAGCAGGGGACCACGGAGAATGAGTGAGGGGCCTATGCACTTCGATCTCACTTTGAAGAAGAAGTGTCTCCAAATCAGCAGGCAGAGCCCACAACATTCTCGCAGCGTCATTCTCCTCCATCTAGTCCTCAAGATGTTGATCATCATCAAAATGAAGAAATCATTGAAGATGCAGACCCTGTAAGAGTTCAAATGCCCTCTTTTATTTATAAGTTGTATCGTGCTTTAAAAGGGATTGGTACTCCATTGAACTATGTGGATGATTTTCTTAAGGACAAAGGATATGGAAATGAATATATCTTTTTGTGAAAAATGGAAAGTTTGGGAATTGCTCGTAAGGGGGTGGCAGAAGAAACCCTTGCAAATATCCCAAGTGACCCTCGTGATTGGGGATTTAATCCGGTGGATGGAAATGATGATGACAAATTATACAACGAATTTCAACCAAGAATGGGAGTTTCGGCAAAAAAATTGAGGAAAAAGGGGAGAGTTGTTTAGATCGAAGGAACAGAAGGATCTATACTCAAAATTGCTGAAGCGTGGGGTGATAAACCCTAGAAGTGTGGATTTTGACTTTCGGATGCTTTGTAAATGTGAACTTAAGGGAAAAATTCGGTCATCTTCAACTTGAGAAATTCTGCTCGACTCCGAGAGAGGCATATCCTCAAATAACTCGCTTATTTCTATTCAAATCTTAGTTTCTTGGATGCGAATAGATTCTCCTTCATGTCAAAGATCAAGACTTTGTTGTGGATATGGATATGCTTTGTAGATGTGTTAGGAGTTGAGAGAGGAAGATATCAACGGATCAAAGTTTCTATTGCTCGTACTACTCGAACTTGTTAAGGACAGGAGAAGAGAGGGAAATATTTCCTATTCAAGGATGAGTGCATTTAACATCTTGCTGCACAAAATTGTAATCAATTGCCTCGGACGAAATCAACTTCCAAGACTGATGTCTCAAGTTCAGAGGCAAAGCTAATGTATGCCATCATCACTGGGAAAAGGTTTTCACTTCCTCACACTATTATGTTCCATATGTATAGAGCTGTGATGAAGGACAGAGGACAACTTTCTTATCCAGGTCTTGTGACGAAGTTATTCAGACATCTGAACATTCAGCCTTCGCAAATTCTTTGTGCTCGATCATGCGATCATATGGTGGTAGGACTGAAAATGGTGACCAAGATGCGTCTGAAGGAACTAAGCAATGCATTGGAGAAATTTAAGGAGAAGACTCCAGTCAAATCTCATCAATTCTCTTCCGCAGAAAAAGGAAAGGGAAGGAGCCCATGGATGCTCCATCTAAGAGAAGAAGAGCTCTCCTCGTTGAGGATGAAGATGATGAGGATAACATCACTATCTCTGCAATGGCTTTGAAGAATCTCAGTCGATCTATTCCAGAGAAAGAGTTAGAACATCAGACAGAAGGAAGAGCAGAGAAAGAAGCAGAGGAAAAAGAAACGGAGAAAAGAGAAGAAGAAGAAGAAGAAGAAAGATATGTTGAGCAAGAGAGAGTTGAAAAAGAAGAAGAAGAGAAAAGAGATCAAGAAGAATGAGAACATAAGGAGCACTCTCCACCTGAAGGCATGAACACAGGGGGAGACTAAGAGAAAAGAGGAATGACCTCAAATCCTGCAACTAGTGAGGGAGTCAGTTGATCCCTAGCAGATCCAGAGGAGGTTTTTGCCTCTCAGTTTCCTGAGGAAGGTCATGAGGTTTCTTCACCAAATCTGCGTGATTATGCTAATTTACCATCATTTGCATTTACTCCATCAGATCGTGCTAATGCCAGTACGCAGATCGACAATTCAGCAGACTTTCGCAGAGTGATGGATATTCTCTTGGAGATGCAAGGTCAGATGTATGCATTGGGATGTGAAGTTTAGAACTTGCAGAATGCAGGACAAGTCTCTTCGGGTTCATTAAAGGATCAAATTCAAGCCCTTTCTCTTCAGATTCAGGCTAATGCTAAGGGTGAGGATGTTGCTCAGCTGAAGGAAGACTTTAAAAGGCTGGAAGGCATCATTCAGTCGATGGGAGATTTTCAGCTTGTTCGTGTTCCCAAGAATCCTTGACTTCATTTTCATCTCAATCTTTTTTATGCTGACAAAAAGGGGGAGAGTTGCGAGACTTGAAAAACTTTGAACTTAAATTTGTTGAACTTTTGGTTTGTTTTGTGGTTTGTTTTGACTTGACTTGTGTGTCTGGATATGGACCAAATTTGGGATTTGGATTTGACTGCTTATTATTAACTACTATTGATATCTTATGGATGGCTTTATTGCATACTTTGGACTAACCTATTTTCGTGGTTGCGAGATTCTAGTGTTATTCATTTAACCATTTATCTATAAGATATGCATATGTGTTTGAGAAATTTTTTGCAGGTCAAAGTTTTCCAAATCACAGAAAGTTTTGTCACCATAAAAAATGGGGAGATTGTTGGAGAAATCATCTTGAAGTGTTTTGAAGTTGACAAAACGTTTCCATCGCCTAGTCGAAGGCTTGCGACTCTGCTATTTAAAGTATGAAGACCTCCGGACAGCCCAGGACTCAAGACTCAAAGTCTATCCTCATTGACATTTTCTAATCCGTTGAAGAAAGACTATCCAGAACTGGATGTTTCATTAAGGATGTGGCCTTATCGACTGGAGAAGATCTCTTGGCTGGATATGACATAACAGAATCCTTTATTTGATCATAATTGATTTGAAGATTAAGGATCCGATGATTGGCAAAGTATACTTGGAAGGTTCTACTTATGGAAACCGAGATCCTGATTGTATGGACGAACATGATTGATGGGCTATCGACATGTTCCTTTAATAGCTCGAATGATCTTTCTAATTGATTCCGTCCAACGGGTAGATTGGAGGAATTCTTTTGGTAAGTGCCAACGGGTATGATGGCATGAAAGAGTATATAAGGAAGATGTTCCAGTTGTTCGAGAGTGTGCACGATAGAAGAATTCTAAAGTCTGAAGCTCCTTGTTCCTAGTCAAATCATTTGTTGAGCAAAATCGTGTAAACAAAAGAGAGTTTATATTCGTGAGAAACCTTGAGGAAGTGTGGTAGAACATCTACACTGTAGAATCAAGGAAAAGCTATGTTGTAACTTCTCTTTTGTTCATAGTGAAATCCAGCTGGTGGGCTGTCAGTGCGGAAGAGTGGACGTAGGCTTGAAATAAGCCGAACTACTATAAATCTTATGTTCATTTCTCTCTTCCCTATCCTTTACTTTACTTTGATCGTACTTTCTTTTCTATCGATTGTCTAGAATTGCTTCCGTATCTCGAGAATTTGTTTGTTCACCTATTCACCCCCCTCTAGGTGCTTATACTAGCTATCTCACTTTATTCATTTCCATGCAACATGATCAAGCATCCTGCATTCATGTTCCCAGATAGATCCTAAGGAAAAGTTGGCCAAGCTCCTTCTAGAGACATGGATTACCAACTATTGCATCGGAACAATAAGCATTTCCGGTCTTCAGACCCCGAATTTGTCAAAAAGAAAAATGGAACCGTTTCCATCAAATTTGGCAAGGAAAAGGAAGAAAGTCCTTCTATCTTCTAGACCCTCTTTATGATTAAACCATGTGTTTCTGAGTCAATCTTCGAGTCAGATCCAAAAAAGCTTGTTCAATACTTCAAAAGTGATGGACATCCTGTCCATATAAGGACCAGTATGGTCACTGTTTCTAGGATCTTTTTTGTCAATGTTCTTATTGTACAAACTCTCCCAATGAGGTAGACCCATATGTAAGACCCCGACGGAAGCACAAGAAGCCAAAGGATACTATGTACCGAAGATATTTAAATAGAGATCCCTCCATTGATACTCTCGGTGAGTGTGATAAATTCTAGTTTATGGTTTCTTAGGGGGTGCATGACAACTAGTAATTTCTATTCTAGAAACAAATTTTCTATTCTAGACTTGTTTCTAGAATAGAAATCCGTTTGGTAAAATTATTCTATTTCTCTATTTCTAAAATAGATTTTTATTCCAAAAATAGATTTGGAATAGAAATCAGAAGTAAAAATTTTTCTTATCGTGTCCTCCATTCGTCATCACTGACCAACGTCCATCGGTTGCCGCCATTGTCGCCGGTTGTAAGGTGCCGCCGCCGCCGGTCGCTAGGTGCTGATCGCTGATCGCCGGTTGCCGTCTAATGGGGCTAGTAAGAACACCTAGGGGTGAATAGGTGTTAAAGAAGTTTTTGTAAGATTTAACAACTTAATTCGTCTTTTGAGAATAATAGACTGAAGATATAAAAGACTGTAAACTGTTATATACGACTACGAATTAAAGTAAAGAGTTTAGGGAAAGAGAATTGAAACACAAAGTTTATAGTGATTCGGCTTAGACGAAGCCTACGTCTACTCTCCCCCGCACTGACAGCCCACTGGCTGGACTCCACTAAAAATCAAAAGAGATTTTACAGTCTCACATATTTGATTCCACAGTGTAGAGACTCTACTATACATCCTCAAGGTCTCGCAAGTATTTAATCTCTCTTTTGAGTACAACTTAAGCTCAGCGATTGAATCAGCAAAGAACTAGGAGTTTCAAACTTTGGAATTTTTCTTTCACGCACACACTTGAATAACTTGAGCATCTGCCTTATATACTCCTTCATGCCATTATAACCGTTGGCACCTTCCAAAGAAGTTCGTCCAATCTACCCATTGGACAAGATCAATTAAGGAGATCTCAAGTTATTTAAGGAATGTGATGATAGCCCACCAATCTTGCTCGCCCATATAATCAAGAACTAGGTTTTCCATAAGTAGAACCTTCCAAGTATACTTCGCCAATAAATAGATCTAATTATCCGAATTGATTACAATAAGAATAATTGATCACGAGATGTTATCTCCAACCGTGAGATCTTCTTCAACCATACGAACCAAATCCTTAAAGATATACTCACATCTAGATAAGTCTTCTTCATCGGTCTGGAAGCTATCAGTGAGGGTAAACTTTAAATCTTGAGTTTGGAGGTCTTCAGACTTTGACGATAGAGTCTCCAAGTCTTCGACTAAACCGATTGAAACATTTTGTCAACTTCAAAACAAATAAAAAAGTTTTTTCCAACAATCTCCTCATTTTTTATGGTGACAAAACTTTCCCGCAAATTTGAACACTTTTGTCTTACAAAACAATACTTAAGCAAAACAAGATATCTCATAAAAGATAAGTAGATTAGGATATATATAGCAACAATTTTGCAATCACAGAAAACATGTTAATCCTGCAAAGCAACTATCCTTTCGATAATCATCATAGCCTAAGTTACTGCAAGCATCAAAAATCAAATCAAACAGTCCAATTCACAACCAAACAAAAGATAAGTCCAAAAATCCAAAAATCAAAAGTCAAATCAAATCTGCATCAAACTTTTCCCCCTTTTTGTCAACAACAAAAAGTGGAGAACAAATAAAAAGAGTTGTCTGAAAATAGAGTTAGAATCATGGCTGTTTTGGAAGGCGAACAAGCTCGAACTCTCCCATAAAATTCAATGTCTTCTCAAGCCTTGCAAAACTCTGCTTCAGTGAATGGAAATCTTTACCCTACATAGTAGACTGCACTTGATTCTTCAAGGCGTTTACTGATCCTGCAAAGACACTAAAGTGGCCATGAAAGTATTCTTAAGATCTTACATCTCATACCCCATAGCATATTGTTGTTTCCTTACATCCAATAGAATCTTCAGCAGTCTCAAAAAGTCTGTTGTTTATGCTGTTGCAGCACTAGGCTCAGCCGAGTCGATTCCTGGAGCTTTGAGAATAAATGGATCTTCAGCAGATTGTTTATCATGACTATGAGTAGATACTTATGGATAATGAGAGGCATACACATCCTCTGGATCTACTGCAGAATGACTCACATCACTAGTAAAGATAGGTGAAGAAATACCTTTTTGTTTAACAACTCCCCCTGTTTGTTTGCTTTTAAGAGGAGTAGACAAATCTTCTTCTAGTATAACTTCAACTTCAGAGTGATGTTTGTTTGCATCATGTGCTCCAGCAATTCCAGTGTCAACCATCTCAAAGTCACTTGATAAGGATACAAACAAAGTTGGCTCAAAAGAGTCTTCTTGACCATGGTCTCTCTCTTCTTCTCTATCTTCTTCTTCCTCTTCTCTTCTTTCTTCCTCTATCCTCCTCTATTCTTCATCTTTCTTCTCTGTCCCTTCTCTCTCTTTTTCTCCTTCTTCTGGCTCTTCTCTTGTCTCTTGAAAGCTGACAAAACTCTTTAAGTTTCTTAAGGCTGAAAGAGTCATTTCATTCTCATCCTCTTCATCCTGCAAGATGAGAGTTCTCTTCCTCTTTACTGGAGCATCCATGGGCTTCTTGCCTTTCCTTTTGGCTGCAGCAAAGTCTTGTTTTGCTTTGATGGGAGACTTCTCCTTCATGCGCTCTAACACCTTGTTAAGCTCTTTTAAATGCATCTTTGTGACTATTTTAAATCCAATCACCAATGGAGAAATGTTTGTCAAACATAATGGTGCAAGGATGTGAATTTTAAATTATCTAAAAAGGCGCATGATAAGAGCAAAATAAGGGAGTTGTCCCTTATCCTTCACCACTGTCTTGTACATGTGAAACATGATGGTGTGAGGTAGAGAGAATTTGTAGCCAATATTGATGGCATGCATCAATTTTGCTTTAGATCGAGACATATTAGTCTTGGATGTCAACTTTGGACGAATGCAGTTGATCACGATTTTGTGCAGCAAGATGTTGGAGCCATTCATCTTAGAGTAGGATATCTTGCCTTCAGCATCCCTGTCTTTCACCAATGACATAGTAGCGTGAGCAACAGATACACTAATTGGTTGGAAACACGCTCTTTCCACTTCAATTTGGTCAGCCAAAATGTCCATATCCACTAAAAACTCATTATCCCTCACTATGAAAGATAAACTGTTTGCATCCAAGAAAGATAAGTTCGAATAAAAGTAAGCTGTGAGTTCTGGATAAGTAGTAGTAGATTCAGAACAAAAGCGCTCCAATTGCAGAGGAGCAAACTTCTCTTGTAGATTTACTTTCACCGAATCCATAAAATCAAAATCAACATTCCTAGGGTTCATAACCCTTCTCTTAATTGGATTCGAATAAACCCTCTTGTGATTCTTCAATCTAAATAGACTTGATCCATCACTAACAACATTTGCAGCAACTCTTATTTTAGGCTGAAAATGGGTAAACATATGGTCGTCGTCATCCCCTGTCCTTGTGGTTGATTAGCAGTGCCAAAGCGCGGGTCACTACGAAAATTAGCAGACTTTTTTAGCCGATCCCTTTTCTGCAATACCCATCTTCTCCATATCGTACAAAAATAGAGTTTCATTCTTGTAGCCTCTCTCTCTCAAACTAGAATAAAGCTTGAAACTTAGGAGTTAACATTCTTATAGGTTCAACTTCTTCCAAAATTTCTTCTTCTAGTTGAGTCGGTGGAGGAAACTGACGCTGCTGAGAAGGTTGTTGTTGACTTGGTTGCTGTGGTGGAGAAGAATCTTCTTCCTCGGTCAAATCGAAATGCATAGGACCCTCAGGCATGTGTTATGGTCCCCTGCTTGCGATTCTCGAAGACTTTCTTGAGGACATTGTCGCTTCAAGGGAGAAATTTGCAAACTTGCTCGAAAAGGTGAAAATTTTTTGGATTAAACAACAGTGAAAGTGAGAGCAAGTGGGAGTTTAGTATTTTAGGATTTGAGAGTGAAAATGAAGAAGACGGATTTCAACAATATATAAAGCAAGTGAAGCGAAGTAAACGAATCATCATAAAAGGAAAAAATAAAAATACCTTTTTAAAAATGAATAACTTCCCTTTTGGAAATAAATAACTGCCTTTTTCAAAATTGATAACTGCCTTTTTAAAAAAGAATAAATGCTACAACTTCAAAAACTTGGAAAGATAATTTCAATCAATTAGTGATTAACAATTAACCATACATTTTCAAGTTTTTAACCAAAAATTAAATTACTAGTATCGAAATATCTTACAATCATAACTCTTGGTCTTCTGAGTTTGAGCACCTTCAGACTTTACCTCTGAGTTTGAGCACCTTCAGACTTTAATGGATAAAAGATGTGATGTTCAGTCTGGTGCGGATAGACTCAAATAGGCTTTTCTCCAGTAGCTTTGTAAACATGTCCGCCAATTGATTCTTTAAATCAATGAAATGAATCATAACTTCTCCATTTTGAACATGATCTCTGATGAAGTGATGTTGAATCTCTATGTGCTTTGCTCTTGAATGAAGAATTGGATTCTTTGTGAGATTAATGGCACTGGTGTTGTCACATTTGATCTCGGTGCATGAATTTTCGATTCCAAAGTCTCTCAATTGTTGTTTTATCCATAAGATTTAAGAACAACAACTTCCAAGGGCCACATACTCTGCTTCTACTATTGAAAGAGTTATAGTATTTTGCTTCCTTGAGAACCATGATACTGTCCTGTTCCCCAACAATTGACAAGTACCAGAAGTACTCTTTCTATCAACTCTGCAACCTACTAGATCCGCGTCTGAATATCCAAGGAGAGTAAAATCTCATTCTTTGGGATACCACAGACCTAACTTTAAGGTAGTTGCAATGTATTTGACGATGCATTTTGTAGCACTTAGATGAGATTTTTTGGGATTAGATTGAAATCTAGCACAAATGCAAACACTAAACAAAATGTCAAGTCTAGAAACAGTAAGATAAAGAAATGAACCAATAATACTCATGTAGAGCTTCTAGTCAACTTTCTTTCCTCCTTCATCTTTGTCCAGCTTTAAAAAACTTGGCATTGGTATTTCAGTCTTTTTGCAATTCTCCTATCCAAACTTTTTAATGAGTTCTTTTGCATATTTTTCTTGGTGAATGAAAATTCCTTCCTTCAATTGTTTCTCTTGTAATCCGAGAAAGAAAGATAGTTCACCCATCGTGCTCATCTCAAATTCATCCTGCATAGACTTAGAAAACTTCTTGCACAGGTTTTCGTTAAGTGATTCAAATATAATATTATCAACATAGATTTGAACAAGTAGAAAGTTTTTACATTCTCTTTTAATAAACAAGATAGTATCCACTTTTCCTTTGACAAAACTATTTTGAATTAGAAACTTACTTAACCTGTCATACCATGCTCGAGGTGCTTGCTTTAATCCATATAGAGCCTTTTTTAGTCTGAATACTGAGTTTAGTCTCTTTGGATCTTCAAATTCAGGAGGTTGTTCCACATAGACTTCTTCTTGGATAAATTTATTTAGGAGTGCACTCTTGACATCCATTTGGAATAACCTAAAATTTTTATAACAAGCAAAAGCAAGTAATAATCTAATTGCTTCTAACTTGGCTACTAGTGCGTAGGTTTCATCATAGTCTATTCATTCTTCTTGCGTATATTCTTTGGCCACAAGTCTTGCTTTGATTCTGACCACTTTTCCTTTTTCGTCCATCTTGTTCCTAAAAACCCATTTAGCTCCAATAATGGATTTACCTTTTGGTTTAGGAGTTAATTCTCATGCATCGTTAATGCTGAACTGTTTGAGTTTTTCTTGCATTGCTTCAATCTAGCTTTCGTTAGCTAATGCTTCTTCTATGCTTTTGGGTTCTATTTCAGAAATAAGTGCCACAACGCTAGACTTTTCTTGCTTTTTGGATCTGGTGCGAATCCCTTCATCAATGTCACCGATGATGAGTTCTTTGGGATGACTAGACTTGTGCTTCCAGTTACTGGTCGGTCTAACAGTTTGTTGTCTGTTGTTGATTTTCAAAAGTTTGAGCTGCTTCAGGGGAGGTAGACTTTGTAAAGTCTGGAGCAGATTCAGATTCTTCAAGTTGAGTATGAATCGGTTGATTTTGTAAATAGTCTTGAATTGACATTCATAGATTCTTCCACAGACTAAGTCTTCTTGTTGAATACTCTGTAAGCTTTGCTTGAGGTTGAGTAGCCAAGGAAAATTCCTTTGTCTAATTTTTTTTTTCAAACTTACCTGTTCGATCATTTGCATTTTTCAAAACAAAATGTTTGCAACCAAACACATGAAAGTAAGAAACAATTGGCTTTTTTCCTTTGAATAACTCATAGGGAGTTTTCTTCATAATAGGCCTTAAGAATACTTTGTTAATAATATAGTAAGATGTAGAAACTGTCTTAGCCCAAAAACGAGAAGAAATATTACTTTCTATTAAAAGAGTTCTTGCCATTTCTTGTAGAGATCTATGCTTTCATTCCACAACTTTATTCTGCTCTGGAGTGTATAGAGAGGAGAAAACATGCTGAAAACCTGATTCATCACAGAATTTTGCAAAGTCTTGATTTTCAAACTCATCTCCATGGTCTGTCCGTAAGCTTGAAATAGCATATCCTTTCTCATTCTGAACTTTCTTAGCAAACTTTGAAAAGTGTGAGAAGGTTTCAGACTTACTTGCCAGAAAGTGAACTCAAGTAAATCGAGAATAATCATCCATAATTACTAAGCAATATCTCTTTCCACTAATGCTTTTAGTTTTGGTTGGTCCAAAGAGATCCATATGCAGAAGTTGCAAAACACGACTAGTAGAAACCTAATTTATTTATTTAAAAGAACTTCTTACCTGTTTTCCTAATACACATGGTGTGCATAAGTCAAATTTTTGAAACTTCAGGTTGGGCAGCCCACGAACAAGGTTCTTGAAAGAGATCTTGGCAGTTTACTTCATGTTGACATGGCCAAGCTTTAGATGCCAAAAATTTGCTTCATCTTGAATTGAAATTAGACATTGAGATTTTTTCTGGTTTTATATCCAGAAAATAGATGTTCCATTGTCTTCGTCCAGTAAAAGATTGAGAAAAATCTTTACTAGTTCTCAAATATACTCCTTCTTGAAAATTGATTTTGAATCCAGTGTCACAAAATTGGTTAATGCTGAGTAGATTGTAATTTAGTCCTTCCACTAAAGAGACATTGTTGATTGTGAGACTTCCAATCTTTATAGTTCCACACCCAACAATTCTTCCTTTACTATTTCCACCAAAAAAGACTTTTCCACCATTAATTTGAACAAGTTTTATTAAACAACTTGAATCTCTAATCATATGTCTTGAACAACCACTATCCAAATACCATTTATCATTTTTCTTGATAGTAACCTGCAATTAAAAAAGAAACTCAAGCTTTCTTTGGTACCCACATTTTCTTGGGTCCAGAGGAGTTAGTGCAATATGCAGTCTTTGTTCATTCCTTCTTAACGGTTTCCAAACCATAGGACATTCTTTCTCAAAGTGTTCTGAGCTGTTGCACTTTGAACATTTGAGAGCACTTCGACCAACAAGTTTTACAAAAACTTTTTGAAAATGATTTATGTAAAAAAATTTGTAGGCCTTTGTTTGATTCGTTTCTTCACTTTTGGAAAATCAATTAATGGAATAGTTTCTGAAGTCATTCATAAGCCCGACTTGTTGAAATAAGGTCTTTGTACGAAAAGAATATTTTCCAGCTTTTTAGATCCTATTGAAAATCTTTTGAAATATTTGAAATGTCATTTTTCAAAAAGGTATTTTCTTTTGAAAGAGAGTCTGCATTTTCTTTTAAAACAACAAAAATTTTGTCTAAATTTTCAAACTTTTCTTTCCAAGAATTTTTACGTTGCTTCAAAGTAGAATTCTCCCTTTTTATCTTGGAAATCCTCTTAAGAGAGGTTTTTGAGACTAAGACAAAGCTCATCAATGTATTTCAGGACTTTAGTAGAAATTTTTAGATTGCTTACCTCGATTCCGCGGTCCGAGTCTCGAGTCTCGTATCTATCTCAGAGTCTGAGTCTGATTCTGATTTTGCCATTAGACAAATGTTGGCATAATCTTCATCACTTTCTTCGCATTCAGAATCACTCAATGTCTTTGCTTTAAGTGCCTTCCTATATTTCTCAGCTTTTCCTTTCTTTTTCTTCAACAGAGGACAGTTGGGTTTGATGTGTCTCTTTTTCTTGTATTCAAAACAAATCACATATTTATTGGCTTCATCATTCTCAGTTGATTTGTTTTGAAACTTTTGAATGCTTTGTTTCTTCCAGTTGAATCTTCTTCCATTTTTGTTCAGTTTCCTGAACCTCTTTATCATAAGAGCTAACTCTTCATCGTCCATATCATCTTCAGAATCATCGTTAGATCTTAAAGTAATTAACTTCTTACCTTTAGGATATTCCTCCTCGTTGATTTGCTCCACTTCATAGGACTGAAATGTGCCAACTGGTTCATCTACAAAAAGCAGCATGATCATTTATGTTTCCTTTATTGAAGTCTTTACGTGATTCCAGTCTTTGGAGAGTCCACGCAACAATTTGTTGACTTTCATTGGTCCTAAGATTGGCTATCATTGATACTCTAGACCATTTACAATTTTAGTAAAACGACTAAACATATCAGTGATAGTTTCTCCTAGCTTCATCTTGAAGGCTTCATACTGTCTGAGTAGAATATTAATTCTTGTTTCTTTCACTCGATCAATTCCTTCATAGGTAATGTGCAACCTATCCCAGACTTCTTTGGTTATTTCATAAGAATATATTATGTTATACTCAATAGGAGATACCGCACAATATAAAAAGTAAATTACTTTAGCATCAAGAGCTTGTCTCTTGGTTATTTCTTCTTATGTCATCTCGCTAGCGTCTGTAACTTCTTTTCCTCTTTCTGAAACTGATGCGGCTTTAGGAATGATTCCTTTTTCTACCACATCCCATTTCAGAGGATCTTTCGATCTTAGGAATGCTTTCATCTTATTTTTCCATATGTTGTATTCTTTTCCATCAAAGTAAGGTGATTTGGTGTTGCTCTGGCCTTCAACCAAACCTAGAGCCAACATACTGGCCATAGATCTTTAACTCAGAAATAAAAACACTTCTATTAAATGAGTACACAGACTCTGATACCAATTGATAAGGTTAGTAAGAACACCTAGAGGGGGGTGAATATGTGTTAAAGAAGTTTTTGCAAGACTTAACAACTTAATTCGTCTTTTGAAAATAATAGACTAAAGATGTAAAAGACTGTAAACAGTTATATAAGACTACGAATTAAAGTAAATAGTTTAGGGAAAGAGAATTGAAACACAAAGTTTATAGTGGTTTGGCTTAGACCAAGCCTACGTCCACTCTCCCGCACTAACAGCCCATTGGCTGGATTCCACTAAAAACCAAAAGAGATTTTACAGTCTCACGTCCTTGATTCCAGAGTGTAGAGATTCTACTACACTTCCTCAAGGTCTCATAAGTATTTAATCTATCTTTTGAGTACAACTTAAGCTCGGCGATTGAAAATCAGCAAAGAACTAGGAGCTTCAGATTTTGGAATTTTTCTTTCACGCACACACTCGAATAAATTGAGCGTCTTCCTTATATACTCTTCCATGCCATTATAACCATTGGCACCTTCCAAATGAGTTCTTCCAATCTACCCGTTAGACAGAATCAATTAGGGAGATCTTGAGTTATTTAAGGAATGTGATGATAGCCCACTAATCCTGCTCGTCCATACTATTAGGATCTAGGTTTCTATAAATAGAACCTTCTAAATATACTTCGCCAATCAACATATCTAATTATCTGAATTGATTTCAATAAGAATAATTGATCACGAGATGCTATCTCCAACATGAGATCATCTTCAACCATACGAACCGAATCCTTAAAGATGTACTCGCTTTTGGATAAGTCTTCTTCATCGGATAAATCTTTTCTCTGTCGTTCTGTAAGCTATTAGTGATGGTAGACTTTAAATCTTGAGTCCGGAGGTCTTCGGACTTTGACGATAAAGTCTTCGCATCTTCAAACTAGACTGATGGAAACGTTTTGTCAACTTCAAAACAAATAAGGAAGTTTTCTCCAACATCGTCCACCGTTGGTCGCCAGTCACCGGCCGCTGTCCGTCGCCGCTGATCGCCGATCCACCGCTATTCTCCGGTCTCCGGCCATTGCCGCCGCTGCCACCCATCAACGGTCGTCGGTCATCGCTGGTTGCCAATCACCGGTTGTCGGTCGCGCTGCCGGCCACTGGTCGCCGGCCATTGTCGATCGCCGATCCGTCGCCGTTTGTCGGTTCGCCGTTGTCCAAAATGAAGAAATTTTTTGTCATTATCAAACGAATTTCTATTTTTGGAGTAGAAATTTTATATTGTTATCAAACAGTTATTTTTACTTAGAAACTCATCTAGAAATAGAAATAGAAAAATCTATTTCGCTTTTAGAAATCAATTTCTAATCAGAAAGGTTATCATTCACGCTCTTATGCACCAACTCCACCACTAGAGTTCACTACTCCTCCCTCCATATCACCAACTCCACCATCATCACCTCTTCCATCTCCTCCTCAGAAAAAGCTAGCTATTTCCCCATTCGATAAGCCAATTCTAAAGTGGGCAAAGAAGCATTTTTACCCACTTAAGGCTCTAGCAAAAACACCACCAAGTTTTTCCATTGACATGTTCCATGAGATAGACTTTCCCCCTCTTGTCTGAGAAAGTTCCAAACTCTCGTTTCCTGCTTCAAAAGAATTCATTAATCCACAAGGAAAATATCGGCATGCTCCTAAGATACCTGCCCCCATTGATGTGGATGAACATGGAAGACAAAAAAGGACTCTTGTTGCTGAAGCTGTCCTAAATTGGCAATCGGAGACTCTTTTAGCACATAACAATGCATTCAAGGCAATTGATTCCAAGATCGTGAATGTGCAACAAGATCTTTGAAGATATGATGAAACCACCAAGAATATGCTTTCCAATTTCCAAAAGAGGCTTCATGCCTTGGAATCCGGATAACATCTGAGGTATCATCATCTCGAAAGTCCTAGGGCGAAAATAGAGAAGCTTAAAAGGTAGATCCAACTCCTTGAAGAAGGAAGGTTCAATCATTTTAATCCATTTCCGGCCACAGTACAGACAGAGTATTCACCTCCACCACCTCAAACGTCTATCTTTGCTGCCCTCACAGACATTCCTATAGACAAGACAAGACAGATGTGGTAGAAATGCAAAATCACCTCAAAGAATTGGATCGAATCAAGAAGGAAAAGGGAAAGGAGAAAATGCCTATAGAATCCTCGCTTGTTATAAAGGAAAAGTCAGATAAAATGATGTTATCCAATCTGTTGGAATCATTCCTAAAGGACTTGGGCAATTAGGAAGAATAGCCTAATCTTGTCACTCAATAGCCTGATCTAGCCATTCCAAAGGATTAGATCCTATTTCCAGCAAAACAAGTTTTTCCAAACATCTTTGATATTGAATTAGATTCGGCATCCCTCTCATCCTCTTCATCCTTCTCAATCTCTGCCATTGATTCATTTCTTAATGTATCAGTAACTTCATCAATATTCATGGTCGATCCTCCAGACTAAGATATGGAATCAAACCCTTCTAAACTAGAGGTTGTTCAGCCAAGCAATCCCTCCTAGCATGTGTCTACTATATCAAAATAGTTTTTTACTATTAATGATATTCCTTATCACAAATGTCCAAAAAGACTTGAAGAATTTCATACTTGGCTAAATGTCCAAGCTCTTACCAATCATGATAAATATGATGTCCTTTTTAGTTTTGTCACAAGGTTTATAGGCAGCCTCAAGCATTGGTGGCAATCGGTGACAGAACAAGACCAACTTCAATTTTTGCTCTCACCTGACTTTGGTCATGCAATTACCCTTATATATCATTTCTTCACTGGAAAACCTTTTGACCTCCAAGAGCTTAAAAGGAGAGAATTTTTTGAAAGAAGATGCTGCTCTCTCCAGAAAAAACATCTTGATAAACATTATCGAGAAATGCTTAAGCTCTTCTATGGTATTGGAGCTAATCCAAACCTAAAGCATGTTTTCCTAACTTCCATCCCTGAAGAATTATCCCAACAAGTTGAGAGAGCTTTTCTCAATAGACAAAGGAGGATTCAGGATATTCCATTGGGAGTAATACAACAAGAAATCCATTTGTGCCTTGATGATTTGTGTATAAAGCGCCAAATGGTCTAGACCTATCTCACAAACAACAGAGAACTTAATATAGCTTGTTCTCGCCAGAAGTTAAAGATCAAATGCTCTAAGCGAGATTGTGATGGTTCTTGTGAAAAATCTTCTAGAAAAAGAAGCACTTCTAAAGAAGGAGAAATGACGATACCCACAAAAAAGGAAAGATCACTCAAGCCACAAGAAATCAAATCGATGCTTCATCTACAATCAAAAAGGACATTTTGCCAAAAATTGTCCCCAAGCAAGAAAATGTCAGAATCATCTGATACATCATATAGAGAATGAAACTAGTATTTTTCTTGAAGATGATGATATTAAATCTTTATTTTTTGCGGATGAAGAACCATTTGAACAAATTCTTTGTGTCATACATTGTTACCAAACTCCCAGTGAAACTGATACGGATTTAGATTCTGAAAATATTTTTCACATATCTCCCACATCTTCATAACAAAGCACTAACATATCTTCTAGCCAAATCCATTGTCCCCATTTTCCTGTAAAACTTTCACTTCAAGGTTTGCCAAGTCTATCACTGTCATTGCTGTCAATCTTAGATACTGAAATTATTCCTAAAGAATATTGGATTTCCTGTGTTCGATATTTCAACTCTGCCTCAGGGGATACTTTTTCCACGAATGTGAGAACTACCCCAGTAATTGTTCAATTTTTTCCCTAGTGTTTCATAACCACAAAAATCTTCGGATGCAATCTCCCCAACAAAAAATTGATTATTGGTTGGGACATCATGACTCAGATTTCTTAGCTTTGTATCATTCTTGGAAAAGGTCTTAAGTATAAGGACCAATTCTCTGAATTCGTCAATATTCAAAGACTTTTTTTCCATTCAAATGAGTCTGTTAGATCCGATCATGCAAAAGTGGTTGGAATCCTATTCGGAATCCCATTCCGAATTCATTCAAAAGTGTTCCCATCCTTTATGGGAAAATCTAGAGTTCTTTGTTCGCATTCCTTTAAAAAAGAATGAAGATATCAATCCAACCAAGGCGAGTCACATGTGAATAAAGCCAGAACACCTGGTTTTAGCTCAAAGGGAATACTTGGAACTATTACAACAAGGCCTTATTGAAATCTCTAATTCTCAATGGGCTTGTGAAACCTTCTATGTCAATAAGCGTGCCGAGCAAAATAAAGGAAAGATGAGACTGGTAATAATTATGAGCCTTTTAACATTTTTTTCTAAGATGACAAATTCCCTTTACCCTCCAGAAATTCCCTCTTCACTGGATTAACCAAAGCCCACATCTACTCCAAATTCAATCTCAAAGCCAGATTTTGGCAATTGGGCATCCATCCTGAAGACAGACCCAAACCAATATTTCCAATGGAAAGTTCTTTCTTTTGGCCTAAAGGTAGCACCATCCCTTTTTCAGAAGGCTGTGTGTCGAATTTTCCAACCAATCCTGTCAAGTGCAGTAGTATACATCAACAATATCCTGCTCTACAATCCTAATGAGCAGTCGCATTGCCAACTTCTTGAGCAATTTGCAGAAATTGTGAAAAAGCATAGGATTATGCTTTTTCAAAGAAAGATGAACATCACTCAGACGTAAATTGAATTTCTTGATATGCACCTTAACAATGGTACATATTATCTAGGGCTGCGTATTGCTCAGGAAATATTAAATTTTCCTGAAGAGAATTTTACAAAAAAGCAAATTCAACAAATTCTTGGGATAATTAATTATCTTAGAGATTTTGTTCCAAACATTGCTAAATTGTTGATTCCACTGTAATCAATGCTGAAGAATAATCCCCCACCTTAGGGACAATCTTATACTAAAACAGTAGCTACACTTAAGAAGATTATGCAGACTCTTCCCCCATTGCAAATCCCTTCAACAGGAAAAAGAATTCTCCAAACTGATGCCAATGATGAATACTGGGCAGCCATCTTATTTGAAGAAATTGATGGTAAGACATATCTGTGTGCCTATAAAATTGCATGAATTGTCAACATCAGCACCAGTCGTCCTAAGCACCAGTCGTGCCACGTAAAACGTTCAATGCTGACTAAACCTCCATGTTAGCAATTTTGGCAAAAAAATGACCGAAAGAACTAAATTGATAAATCATCGAAAGTTTGGACTAAATTTATAATTCATCAAAAGGTTTAGATTTAGGATTAAATTGACACAATTGAAAAGTTTAGAATTGAATAGGATGCGGTATAATAGGTTTTTGACTTTTCGGATAATTTTTTTAACAAATGATACAGAATGACACATTGTATAAGATTAATGGAAGACAGTGACACATCTTAATGTGATGAGCATGATATTGATAAATTATACATCTGGATTGCATGAAGTTAAAGAATTAATTTATATTTTCAAGGGGACAAACAAAAAGAAAAGTCATTCGAACATTAAAAAAAAAATTGGGCAAGCAAAAAGAATTTGTTTAAACCAATGCAGGGAATTATGTTGCGGGGACACGCTCCAGTTAAGGTTGGAGCCGAAACCGGACATGGCAGAGATGCCCAAGGTTTGCAAAAATGAGGTGATGGAATGGGATCGATAGATCCAATGCCTAGGAGGCATCCTGATAGGACTGTTGAGCGAGGGGTTGGGTTTGAGTCCCAGAAAATTACAGGAATTGACATGCTTAGAGAGCAGGAAAATGGTGGAGAATTACTATCCATGCTGTCCCCAGCCTGATCTGACGGTCGGCTTGTCGTCCCACACGGACCCGGGAGTGATCGCAGTGCTCTTGCAGGACCAACTCCCAGGTTGCAAGTGAAGCATGGGGATGAGTGGTTGGATGCACCG
Source organism: Eucalyptus grandis (assembly GCF_016545825.1). NCBI lineage: Eukaryota > Viridiplantae > Streptophyta > Magnoliopsida > Myrtales > Myrtaceae > Eucalyptus > Eucalyptus grandis. The sequence continues at coordinate 12,823,702 of NC_052616.1, read as the reverse complement.
CCCATTCCCAGTGCTCTGGTTGTGAACATTGGTGACATCCTTCAGGTAAACTGAACTTAAGTACTAGGAGCATTTTCAAATCACCTAAGCCAGTGCAAAAATAACATTATACAATGAAATAGAGATATGATTTACGTGATTCAACTTCCTAGATCATGTCCAACAACGAGTACAAAAGTGTAGAGCACTGAGTATTGGCCAACCCTAATTGAGAGCCACGTGTGTCAATAGTAGTTTTCCACAACTTGACCGATTCAGATATTCAAGCCGGACCGCTGCCAGAGCTCGTATCCTCAAATAAACCTGCTGCTTTTCGGTAGTTCACCATGGGCGAATACTGGAGGGCATTCTATACTACTAAGTTGGACGAAAGTCTTGTCCATTACTTCAGGGCGTGATTCAGAGGTGCATGAGGCAAAAAAGATGATATGGGAATAAGATTGCTTCTTTGTTGCACTGGAGGAAATATTGGATTCTTCCCCTATATAATACCGATCATTGAGCGGTAGAGTATCTATCTCCTATTATGTTTCTTGTCAACATCGAAACTTATTTCAAATATAGCTTTCCCGAATGTACTCTAAAAAAAAATAACGTTCTCTATCATGTGGGGAACAGAATAATACATCCCCTTTTCTGCTTCACCGTAACCCGAGCCCCCTTCACATATAATATTCTTCTAGAAAATTATATATTTATCACTATTAAATAAGTCTTATCTCTTCTCTTATAACAAATACTATATTATTAGTGTTACCAACAATATAAAAAATATGCACATAGACAAGCTGCATAAAGCACTAATTGAGTGGCTAGTTTAGATATAAAAAAGAGGAGTTGAATGGGCAAGTTTATATGAATATAAATCTCAAGAAAGAAAAGGAAAAAAAAAATTGAAAATATACATTAGATTTCATCTACATACCACTCACCGATTACAATTAAGGAGGGGCAAGCAAAGGCTTCTCCTTTATTTATTTTTTGGATAACTTCAAATAAGAGCTCAAAATGCCCTCATTTTTTTTTTTTTTTTTAAATAAGAGCCGGAAGTGGACCTTGTTTCAAATAAAAATTGAAGTGGTCATATTAGTCTTAAAGAAGGATTTTAAGTGATTATGATTATTTCAAATAAGGGTTTAGCCTCGCCAGCTCGTCGATCGGCAAAAAATTCCCACCAATTAAGGATATTTTCGTCAAAACACAATATAATATAAATTAAAATTAAATTAGATTAAACTTTTTCAAAGAAAAATTCAAAAAGAAAATATAGGCAAGAGGGAGGTGGGAGGGCTCCCTCCTTTTTGTGGCCACTGCCCCAACACCAATGGGGTGGCAACGATGGCTGGCGAGGTCGTGGGTGCCATGGCAAGGGTTGGCAAACCTTGTCAACCAAAGGCGAGGGCCTCCATCCCTCTCACGTGTGTTCCTTTTTCTTTTTTCTTTTCTTAATATTTTAGTTTTTTTATTGCAAAAATAAGGAGATGGAATGGGATTAGCAGATCCAACACTTGGGAGGCATCCCGATGGGACCGTTGAGCGAAGGGTTGGGATTGAGTCCCGAAAAGCTATAGGAATTGACGTGCTGGAGAGTCATGGTGGGGAATTGCTATCCGTATAGCCCCAGCCCGATCGACGGAGGCTTGGGGTCCACTTGACAATGTTCTAATTTTTTTTTCACATCGAAATAAAAATAAAAAATAAAAATCTATTTGATAACGTTAACTAATTTTTTTTTTCCGAAATAGAAAAGTGGCCAGAGATTGCCCGATGGGGAATAGATGTGGAATAAAAATAAAAAGTAGAAAAAGATAACTTCTTATTCCCAAGAACAATTTATAGAAATAAGTTAATTTTTACGTTTTTCCTTTTCTTCTTCCTTGCCACCACCCCTCATTGTTGCCGTCGATGTTTGGTCACCATCCCCCATCATCGCTCGTTGCTGACTGTCGTCGCCTACCAACCGGTGACATTTGGCAAGGAAATATAAGAAAAAAATAAAAACTAAAAACCTTAAAAAATTAAAAGAAATTCTACATTACCAAACACATTCTTATTCTTTTTCCATTCCGATAGTAGAAACTTTGTATTGTTACCAAACACGTTCTTTCACTTAAAAATGGTTTCGAGGAATAAAAATAGAAAAAAATTATTTCTAAAAAAATCGTTCACCGGAGTAGAACCATTACCAAACGAACCCTCAGCATCCCATATGGACCGGGAGTGATCACAGTGCTCCTACAAGACCACTTCATGGGATTGCAAGTGAAGCATGGCAATGAGTGGTTGGATGTGCCGCCCATCCTAGGTGCTCTGGTTGTGAACATTGGTGACATCCTTCAAGTAAATTTCCATTGAGTACTACGAGCATCTCCAAAGTACCTGTTGGGATATTATATGCGGAAACGACTGAATCTTGCAATTTATGTCAATGCAAAATCGTTAGAGAAATAAACGAAGCTTGCCGCTTAAGAGAGAAAAACCCTATGAAGCCGCACATGATCATTGAAGCCGCTAGCCGTGCAAAGCTTTGAAGAGACATGTGAAGCTGTACATAGAGTGTTTTATTCTGAGCTTGGACGCGTGGTAATTTTGTACCATGAGTTGTTTATCTAAACTAGGGGTGTGCAAAGGAAACCGCCCGAACCGGAACCGGACCGTACCGGACCGGACCGGCCAATTTTGGGCGGTCCCCATGGTTGGCGGTCCGGTTCTCGGTTCCTAATCTTGGAACCAGTGGCCGGTTGGTCCGATTCCCGGTTCCAAGGTGGGAACCGAACCGACCAGACCGGACCAAATTTTTTTATATATAATTTATATTCATATGATAGATAAATACATATAATATATTAATATTATATATGAAACTTATTGCAATCGGAATTTCAATTTAGGTAACAACCTCTTATGTGGCCAAGAGACCACCAAAACTCTTGTTGTTACTCTTTATTTATAGAAAAAAAAAACTCTCCTCATGCTCACACTCTCTCTTGCTCCCCTCACTTGCAAACGACAAGGCACTTCAAGCCTTAAAAAGTCTCATATCGACTAAACATTCAAAGTATAGAGGAGAGATTGTCTGTAAAACCTAAGCCAAGCACAACCTTTAATCACGTTGTTCATGGGTTTTATGCTTAAAATTAAGCATAAAACACATAAACTATGATTAATATTCACACAAGTGAAGTTTGAATATTTTGTACGTGGAAATATGTGTGAGTAGTTTTATTAGATTGCTCGGAAACCAAATTTGATTGATCGGTCCGGAGTATGATTATTCTTTAGTGAATGGTCATTCTTTAGTGAAAAAATAAAGTGCCAATTCTTTTGGACCGGACCGGACCAGACCGGAATCGATGGTCCGGTCCGGTTCTCGGTCCTAAGACCAACGGTCCGGTCCATGGTTCCCAAAATTGGGAACCGATTCTCCCGGTCCGGTTCCCGGTTCCACGTTGGAACCAGACCGAACCGGGAACCGATCACCCCTAATCTAAACACTTTGGGTTTGAGGTTAAATCTAGGTGTGGGAAACACTTGAGCGTGTGAGTGATTGTAAATTCTGATTCTCCGATTATAGTGGATTATTTGCTGCTGGCTCTCCCCGTGGATGTAGGTACCGATACTCGGACCGAACCACGTAAACTTCTGGTGTCCTTATTTTTCTCGTTTATTTCTCTAGCGATTTTACGTTGACATAAATTGCACGATCTTGTCGTTTCCGCATATTATATCCCAACAATTGGTATTAGAACTTGGGATCAGATTTCTTGATTGTGATTTGGAGCTTTTGCTCGTTTGATTATTATTTGGAAATTTTGTTACTGCAATTATGTCTGAGAGAAAATATGAAATTGAGAAGTTTGACGGGAGCAACAACTTTGTGTTATGGAGCATCAAGATGCGAGCTTTATTGACAACACAAGGTTCGGCTAAGGTACTAGATGGTGAGGATGAGTTGCCGATTATAATGAAAGCCTCTGAGAAGGTAGAGCTAATGGAAAAAAATAGCATAATCTTGTTAAATTTGACGAATGAGGTCTTAATAGAGGTTACTGAGAAGAAGAATGCTGCAGCGTTATGGGCAAAACTTCAAGCACTCTATGTGAAAAGAGGTTTGATCAATCGCTTATACATGTTGAAGAAGATGTTTCAATTTAGATATACTGAAGGTACATCTATCAGAATCCACCTAGATGAATTTAATAAACTCATGTTGGATCTGAAGAACGTCGGTAAGATACTTGATGATGAAGAATAGGGCATGATGTTGTTAGCCTCTTCACTAGAGTCATGGGAGCACTTTACTAATTTGCTGTTGCAAGGGCATACTACTATTAGCTCAAAAGAGGTAAAGTCCACCTTATTCTCTAAGGAGCGGCAGAGAAAGTTGCGAGATGACGATCTAGCCAAAGGAGCAGCACAAGCACTGACGATTCGGGGTAGAGAACAACATTGAGGGCCTAGTAGCAGCAGAGGTAAAAGCATATCAAAGTCACGCCATCGAAAGTCCAAGGGATGCATGAAGTGCTTTGAGTGTCACGAGGAGGGGCACATCAGGAGAGATTATCCAAGCGGAGGAATAAAGTTGATAGGCAAAACACCACAAGCAGTGTGGCAAACGTTGCCCAGGGGAGCAATGGTGATGCGGAAGCTGTTTTATGTGTGACTGCTACTTCGTCAGGAGACGAATGGGTGCTAGATTCAGGGTGTTTTTATCATATGATGCCTCATAAGAACTGGTTTACTACTTACCAGATAGCATATGGTGGTAGGGTTCTTTTGGGGAATACTGTAGTTTGTAAGGCTGTGAGGATAGGGACAATTCGGATTCGAATGCACGATGGGGTGGTTCGCACATTGATAGATGTGAGGCATGTATCGGAGCTAAAAAAGAATCTTATTTCTCTAAGGACACTCGATGACATCGTGTGTAAGTACATCGCTGAAGGTGGAGTACCGATGATCTCTCGAGGTGCCATGACAGTGATGAAGGGAAAGAAAGTGAATACTCTCTATCATCTACTAGGAGAGACCATGACCGGAACCGCTGCAGTTTCATCAGGTGAGTCAAACTCTAACTTGACTCAATTATGGCATATGCGTTTAGGGCACATGAGTTAGGCAGGTATGACGATGCTGAGTGAAAGGGGGTTGTTGAATGGTCAAAAGACAGGGAAGCTAGACTTATGTGAGCACTGCATATATGAGAAGCAGCACCGAGTTAAGTTTACTACAACTATTCATTCGACCAAATGACCAGTAGAATATATTCATTTAGACGTCTAGGGCCCGTCTTTGGTTCCTTCGAAAGAAGGTGCTCGATATATGCTGACATTTATCAACGATTATTCGAGGAATGTATGGGTTTACAATCTGAAGCACAAATATGATGTGTTTGATCGGTTCAAGAAATTTAAGGCATTGATTGAGAAGCAGTCAGATAAACAAATCAAGTGCCTAAGAATCGATAATGGCGTGGAGTTCTCTGATAAAGATTTTACCGAGTTCTGCAAGAAAGAATGTATTGTAAGATACCGCACAGTACCTGGGACACTACAGCAAAATGGCATGGCAGAAAAAAAGAACATAACTTTGCTTGAGTGAGCTCGATGCATGCTTTCGCATGCAAGACTTGGCAATGAATTTTGGGTTGAAGCAGTAAACATGCCATGTTACCTGGTTAATCGATCTCCATCATCTGCTATCAAGTGGAAGACTCTTGAGGAAGTATGGTCGGGGAAACTTGTTGATTATTCTGGATTACGTATATTTGGATATCCTACGTATGCTCATCTGACTGATGGTAAGCTTGAGCTAAGAGCGAAGAAGTGCATATTTCTAGGTTATGCACATGAGGTGAAAGGCTACCGGCTGTAGTGCACTGGTCCCAGATCACCCGGTTTTCTAATTAGCAAAGATGTGATCTTCGACGAGACTGCAATGCTTCAACGGAGGTGTTCTGAGACACAACCAGCAGAGAAAATAGATCATGGTGTCATTAGTGAGGTGGAGCTATAGGTAAAGACTCTAGAGACCTTGAAGGTAACAAAAGTTGAGACTGCAAATGAAACCACAGTTTCTGAAGTCGGTGATAGTGAACAACCAACAAAGCTGCAGCAGACTATAGTCGCAGATAGGCTGAGAAGGCAAATTAAGTCACTAGTACGTTATGATTATACAAATATTGCTTATGCATTGACTGTAGGTGATGAGGTGGAGACAGATGAGCCTTCGTCTTACTCTGAGGCGATGGCTAGTTCGGAGTCATCGTAGTGGTTAGGCGCTATGAGTGAAGAGATGGAATCACTCCATCGAAATCAGACATGGGAGCTAGTCAAAATACCCAAGAGCCAAAAGATTGTCGGAAGTAAATAGGTCTTTAAACGGAAAGAAGACATTCAAGGTGTCAAGGCAGCATGGTATAAGGCGAGACTTGTGGCGAAGGGGTACACAGTGTGAGGGCATTGACTACAATGAGGTGTTCTCTCCTGTGGTAAGACATACTTATATTCATGTTTTACTTGCCTTAGTTGCTTTGCAGGATCTCGAGTTAGAGCAGCTAGATTTGAAAACTGTGTTTCTTCACGGTGAGTTGGAGGAGTAGATTTACATGAGGCAACCATAGGGCTTTGCTATTCCAGGTAAGGAAGATCATGTTTGATTGTTAAAGAAATCTTTGTATGGGCTGAAACAGTCTCCTAGATAGTGGTATAAACGTTTTGATGCTTTCATGGCTAGTCAAGACTACACAAAAAGTCAGATGGATAGCTGTGTTTACTATAAGAGATTGGAAAATGGTTCTTTGATTTATCTACTTTTATATATTGATGATATGCTGATAGTAGTTAAGAATATGTCTGATATTGATGTATTGAAGAGGCGGTTAAATGCTAAATTTGATATGAAAGATTTAGGTGCTGTAAAGAAAATTTTGGGTATGGAGATTTTGTGTGATAGGGCTGCAGAAGTTTTACATCTACCTCAAAAGAAATATATTGAGAAGATCGTGGCACGTTTTAATATGCAATCGGCAAAATTTGTAAGTACACTTTTAGCGAAGCATTTTAAGCTTTCAGAGAAATTATCGTCGCAGACTAAGGAGGAGGAGGAGCATATGTCCTGTGTTCCTTATTCTAGTACCGTGGGTAGTATTATGTATGCTATGGTGTGCACTAGGCCTGATATTTCATAAGTTGTGAGCGTGGTTAGTCGCTATATAAAGCGTCCTGGTAAAGCTCATTAGGAAGCTGTGGAGTGGATCCTCAGATATTTGAAGGGGACAACAAACGTGGGTATAAGTGTACCGGAGGGACATCAATGGTAGTGAGGCCACTGGTTTTGTGGATTCAGATCATGCTGGTAACTTGAATGATTGCAGGTATTTAGCAGAGTACGTATTTACGCTAATGGGTGGTGCAGTTAGTTGGAAATCATCCTTACAGGATCACATTACCTTGTCTTCGACTAAGGCAGAGTATATGACACTAACTTTTATAGCGAAGGAGGCGATATGGTTACAAAGTTTGCTCTCGGACTTTGAGTTAAACAGAAAAGTGTGGATATACACTGTGATAACCAAGGTGCAACATATTTGGCGTATAATCCAGTTTATCATAAGCGAACGAAACATATCAACATCAGGTACCACTTCATCCAGTTTATCAAAAAGATTGCTACAGCAGATAACCCGGCAAACATGATGACTAAGTCTGTTCCTTTAGTGAAGCTCAAGCTCTGCTTGAGCTCTATTGGCGTCTGTGAAGAGTGAGTACCCATCGGGGTATTGGGAGAGCAGCATGGATGATGAGCACTATAACTTGGCTTCAAACATCGAGCAAAAGTGGAGAATTGTTAAATTATATCTCGAGTTTGAGTGTTTGCAAAACGCGGTTCGCTTGAACGAGGAGTTCGTGGGACGGATTTACAAAAGAGGAAAGATATCTTATGCACCTTTGGCGTGAAGTCCAAGCGTGGAAATAGAATGTGGTGGGCCCAGGTCAAATAGTTTGACCTGGGCACATGCATAAAACAGAAGCCGCACACGGTCATTGAAGCTGCTAGCCACGCGAAGCTGTATGTAAAGTGTTTAGAAATAATTTTTTTCTATTTCTATTCCCCGAAACCATTTTTAAGTGAAAGAATGTGTTTGGTAACAATACAAAGTTTCTACCGTCGGAATGGAAAAAGAACAAGAATGTGTTTGGTAATGTAGAATTTCTTTTAATTTTTTAAGATTTTTATTTTTATTTTTTTCTTTTCTTATATTTCCTTGCCAAATGTCACCGGTCGGTAGGTGACAGCGGTCGGCAACAGGGCGGTGGGGGATGGTGGCCAAACAACGATGACAGCAATGAGGGGTGGCGGCAAGGAAGAAGAAAAGGAAAAAAGTAAAAATTAACTAATTTCTAAAAATTGTTCTTGGGAATAAGAAGTTATTTTTTCTACTTTTTATTTTTATTCCATATCTATTCCCCGTCAAGCAATCTCTGGCCACTTTTCTATTTCGGAAAATAAAATAAATAAAATAGTTTACATTATCAAATAGATTTTTATTATTTATTTTTATTTTGATGTGAAAAAAAAAATTAGAACATTATCAAGTGGACCCCAAGCCTCCGTCGGATCGGGCTGGGGCTAATACGGATAGCAAATCCCCACCATGATTCTCCGGGCACGTCAATTCCTATAGCTTTTCGGGACTCAATCCCAACCCTTCGCTCAACGGTCCCATCAGGATGCCTCCCAAGTGTTGGATATGCTGATCCCATTCCATCTCCTTATTTTTGCAATAAAAAAAACTAAAATATTAAGAAAAGAAAAGGAAAAAAGGAACACACACGAGAGGGATGGAGGCCCTCGCCTTTGGTTGACAAGGGTTGCCAACCCTTGCCATTGCGCCCACGACCCCACCAACCATCGATGCCGCCCCATTTGCGTTGGGGCAGTGGCCACAATAAAGAGGAGCCCTTCCACCTCCCTCCCGCCTATATTTTCTTTATGAATTTTTCTTTGAAAATTTTTAATCTAATTTAATTTTAATTTATATTATAATGTGTTTTGACGAAAATATCCTTAATTGGTGGGAATTTTTTGCCGATTGACGAGCTAGCAAGGCTAAACCCTTATTTGAAATAATCATAATCATTTCATATCATTCTTTGAGACTAATATAACCACTTCCGGCTCTTATTTGAGAAAATGAGGGCATTTCGAGCTCTTATTTGAAGTTATCCAAAAAATAAATAAAGGAGAAGCCTTTGCTTGCCCCTCCTTAGTTGTAACCGATGAGTGGTATGTAGATGAAATCTCATGTATATTTTCAATTTTTTTTCCTTTTCTTTCTTGAGATTTATATTCATATGACTCGCCCATTCAACTCCTCTATTTTATATCTAAACTAGCCACTCGATTAGCGCTTTACACAACTTGTCTATATGCATATTTTTTAAATTGTTGGTAACACTAATAATATAGTATTTGTTATAAGAGAAGAGATAAGACTTATTTAATAGTGATAAATATATAATTTTCTAGAATAATATTATATGTGAAGGGGGGCTCGCGTTACAGTGAAGCAGAAAAGGGGCTGTATTATTCTGTTCCCCACATGATAGAGAACGTGATTTTTTAAGAGTACATTCAGGAAAGCTACATTCGAAATAAGTTCCGATGTTGACAAGAAACATAATAGGACATAGATACTCTACTGCTCAATGATCGATATTATATAGGGGAAGAATCCAATATTTCCTCCAGTGCAACAAAGAAGCAATCTTATTCCCGTATCATCTTTTCTGCCCCATGCACCTCTGAATCACACCCTGAAGTAATGGACAAGACTTTCATCCAACTTAGTAGTATAGAATGCCCTCCAGTATTCGCCCATGGTGAACTGCCGAAAAGCAGCAGGTTTATCTAAGGATATGAGCTCCGGCAACGGTCCGGCCTGAATATCCGAATCCGTCAAGTTGTGGAAAACTACTATTGACACACGTGCCTCTCGATTAGGGTTGGCCAATACTCGGTGCTCTGCACTTTTGTACTCATTGTTGGACATGATCTAGGAAGTTGAATCACGTAAATCAGATCTCTATTTCATTATATAATGTTATTTTTGAACTAGCTCAAGTGATTTGAAAATGCTCCTAGTACTCAACGAAAGTTTACCTGAAGGATGTCACCAATGTTCACAACCAGAGCACCGGGAATGGGCGGTGCATCCAACCACTCATCCTCATGCTTCACTTGCAAACCTGGGAGTTGGTCCTGCAAGAGCACTGCGATCACTCCCGGGTCCGTGTGGGACGACAAGCCGACCGTCAGATCAGGCTGGGGACAGCATGGATAGTAATTCCCCACCATCTTCCTGCTATCTAGGCATGTCAATTCCTGTAATTTTTCGGGACTCAATCCCAACCCCTCGCTCAACAATCCCATCAGGATGCTTCCCAGGCATTGGATCTGTCGATCCCATTCCATCACCTCATTTTTGCAGACCTCGGGCATCTCTGCCATGTCCGGTTTCGGCTCCAGCCTTAATTGGAGCGTGTCCCTGCAACATAATTCCTTGCATTGGTTTAAACAAATTCTTTTTGCTTGCCCAATTTTTTTTTAATGTTCGAAAGACTTTTCTTTTGTTTGTCCCCTTGAAAATATAAATTAATTCTTTAACTTCATGCAATCCATATGTATAATTTATCAATATCATGCTCATCACATTAAGATGCGTCGCCGTCTTCCATTAATCTTATACAATGTGTCATTCCGTATCATTTGTTAAAAAAATTATCTGAAAAGTCAAAAACCTATTATACCGCATCCTATTCAATTCTAAACTTTTCAATTGTGTCAATTTAATCCTAAATCTAAACCTTTTGATGAATTATAAATTTAGTCCAAACTTTCTGATGATTTATCAATTTAGTTCTTTCGGTCATTTTTTTGCCAAAATTGCTGACGTGGCGGTTTAGTCAACATTGAACATTTTACATGGCATGACTGGCGCTTAGGACGACGGTGCGATGTTGACAATTCATGCAATTTTTTTAATATTTCAATTTTATGAATAACTTTTTCTTTTTCTTTTTTCTTTTTTGCTTTTTTCCTCTACCAAGCGTCATCGATGATTGATGACCTCTGCCGGCCTTAGGTGAATGCAGCCCACGTCAAGGGCCGACAAGGGGGCCCTCACTTGTGGCCAACAACCTCCATTAGCCATCGATGAAGCCCAACGATGGCCAATGGAGGGAAAATAGGGAAAAAAGTCATAATGAATAGAAAATTGCAAAAATTGTCAACAACAACATTGCCATGTCACGTATTACGGCCAACATTAACTAAATTGCTATGTCAATTATTTTTGGTAAAAATTGATCGAAATAACTAAATTGATACACCATTAGAAGGTTTAGATTAAATTGGCAAAGTATTAAAAGGTTTGAGACTAAATTGTCATAATTGAGATCTATATGACTAAATTGATATGTTGAAATATTTAGAACTGAATTGACTGCGGTACGATAAGTTTAGAATTTTTTGGACAATTTTTCTTTCATTTGCTAAATATTCTAAAATTGATTTAATGCGATCCTAAATGGTAATTAAGCTTGGTTGATTACCTCCAGCTAGCCGCTTTGGAATGGAACAAGTCAACGTTGGAGAAGAATGCGACGCCGGTGTCCATCTCCCCCGCCATCTCCCTCCTGTATATCCTTGCCTTCGCCTCCACCGGTTGCTCGTTGAAGGCCTTCACGGCCGCGATCGTGCGGTCCATAACCTCCGTTGGCACACCGTGGTTGACTACCTGGAAGAAGCCGAGCTCGCGAGACACGCGCCCCACTTCTTCAATGATGGAGGGCCGGCGGCAGGAGTCCCAGCCGGAGAGGTCGATAATAGGGATCGAATGGATCGAACCGGGCCTGGGCTGGGCGGGCTTGAGGCTTGAGAGGGTCTCGGGTGGGTGGATGAAGAGGGAAGGGATGGAGGTGAGGCCCGAGTCGACGAGACCTTTGACTCCGAGCTTGGATTCATCGAATTGCTTGACCTCTTGGGCTCGGTCCAAGGCTTGTTGAGTGGTGTCCGTGACGCCCATGGTTGGAGACTCCGAGTTTCTGGTTTTGACCGACAGGAGTGTCGTGCTGCAAGGAAAGAGAAAGGGAAGCGTCGTGAGAGGAAGAGGCACCTCCCACATTCATTATATAAAGAAAAAAACTGGCGAGAGACAGTCATCGGGTGCTTTTGATTTTCTTTTATGGAATTTTAACTGGTATTAAAATCAAATTAGTAAAGGATATTGACTCACAGATTAAAGGACAAAAATGAAGAACCATGCAGCTCAACATGTTATTTTTTAAAGTAAATCTTCTCATTTTACAGTAGTTGTTCTGGGCTTTTTAATATTTACAACTAAAATCCATTTATACTAATCAAGTGGATCGCATGTGGGAAGTAATCATCAAAACTAATTTAAGGGGAAGTCCTTAATTTGTAGTCAAAAGTACATGTGCACGTGTTTTTCCTTTTCTTTCGTTCTTAACAAAGAAAGAAAGGAGTGATTTGTTCCGTTGATTCTTGGATCCCAAATAATAAATTTTAGATTGTTATTTCTCTCCCTCATGACATCATATGATTCTAGATGCTTTAAAATAATATTTTTCTTAATTAATAGTCATGAATTTCTACTCAACTACAAGCAGTGCAGTTGATGTACGTTCTCTCCCTCATCGCCGAGGTCGAGGGTTCAAACCCTTTCGTTGTTGAAGTGTCTTAAGCGAGGGATCCTGGGCTAGCCTCCTCCGAGATTTACGTCTAAATAGCGGCTTGCGACGAGGCTCGACAGTGCCTCCGGACACTGGAGGGTCGCGTGATCCCCAAAGGGTGATCTCCAGTGGTTCCTTGGTCACCAAAAAAAAAAAAAAAGAGTCGTTAATTTCTTAACAACATTTCAATTGGACGAGTCAAACTAACAGTCATGATGTTTTCAAACTCAATTCAAACACGTTACCTAGTGATAGATTGTTCATCAGAAACACATGTAATTCGAGTTTGTCGTGCTGCAAGGAAAGAGAAAAACTCAATTCGGACACGTTACCTAGTGATAGATCGATCATGAGAAACACATGTAATTCGAGTTTGTCGTGCTGCAAGGAAAGAGAAAGGGAAGCGCCGTGAGAGGAACAGACACCTCCCACATTCATCATATAAAGAAAAAACTGGCGAGAGATGGTCATCTGGTGCTTTTGATTTTTCTTAATGGAATTTTAACTGGTATTAAAATCAAATTAATAAAGGATATCGACTCACAGATTAAAGGACAGAAATGAAGACTCGTGCAGCTGAGCATGTTATTTTTTAAAGAAAATCTTCTCAATTTACAGTAGTTATTCTGGGTTTTTTAATATTTACAACTAAAATCCGTTTATACTAATCAAGTGGATCACATGTGGGAAGTAATCATCAAAACTAATTTGAGGGGAAGTCCTTAATTTGTAGTCAAAAGTACATGTGCACTTGGTATTCGTTTTTCTTTCATTCTTAATAAAGAAAGAAAGGAGTGATGTGTTTTGTTGACTCTTTGACCCCAAATAATAAATTTTAAACTGTTATTTCTCCCTCGTATAACATCGTATGATTCCTAGATGCTTGAAAGTGAGAATTTTCTTAACAACATTTCAATTGGATGATTCAAACTAACAGTGGTGATGTTTTCAAACTCAATTCGGACACGTTACCTAGCGATAGATCGTTCATGACAAACACATCTAATTCCCTTTATTTCAAATGTGACAAAAGTGTTTTAATTAAACTAGCTATTCAATCCGCACTTGGTGGGGGCTTGTTTATATCTAGGCGAGGTGGCTCGCTCGGCCAAAGAAAAGGGAAAAGACAAAAAATATATAAAAAAATTTAAAAATCTTAAAGAAATCCACTTCGGATGGGAAATTGTTAAAAAAAATCAATATGATGATATCTACATTTAATATGATGTCTTATAACCTATTGCCATGCTCTGTCATAGGTAATGATACCAAGTGTATTAAAAAGTTATGTTTGTACTGATTTAAACGGGATTCATGGCTTGGTTTCTGGATCCGACCTCGGTTTTGTGTACATACAAACATGAGAACTAATTTTATAAGGTTTTGGAGGAGATAAATTGACCTTATTTCGTCTACTGGCATGCTTCGTCCGTAGCTACAACAGAGTTACTTATTGTGGATCATTGTTGGGTCAAAGGATTGGCTTGGCAGCTCGACAGGCCCAATAGACATGTCCATGCTCTCTGAGGATCGGGCCTGCACGTGAATTTTGAACCCGTGAGGACATTATAGTTAAAAGAGTTGGAGTTCGTATTGGTGTTGCAGGGAAGGTAGCTCCCCCAAGATGGTCGACCAAAGAATTTGTTCGCTCACAAGCTGCAACAATTGAAGTCGCAGCTCCTTCGGTTTCTGCTTTGTAAAGCCTCCTCTTCATTTTCGCTTCTTAAGCTTCGAAGGAATCGGGCTTCATAGTTGCGTTTTGCCGAACGCATCCGGCTTCAAGATGGCTGCGAAAGCCAATTCCTTCTTCTGAATCGAACATTAACATCCTTAACAAGAAGCATCATCTTTTCCACATTGGAAATTTTGCTAAATTATAGACCAAGTCATAAGCACAGAAAATAGTTATAATAATATTTTGACACGATTAGTCCATATACCGGCGCACATGAATGTAGTTATGAGCAGCGTATATCCTGTGTAGATAAAAGTTTATGCACTTTAATCTACAAGTACGCAGTTACCGGTAAAAGTAATTTTTTCCCTCAAAAAAATAAATATATTTAAAAGCGATGTACATGCTGATTTTTTTCTAGCATCCTCTGGCTCATGGATTACTCTTCTTAATGAGAAATTATTATACATGAGAGCAGAATATATAAAAAGTGAATTTAAGTATGGAAGTAATGATGAGTCCCACTTGTATCTTGCTCCACTAGATTTGTTAGCCTAATTGAACTTGGTGAACGTACTAGCTACTCAAAATACTTGCCAATTGCTAGTCATTGTTGCTTTTGTTCATCATCCTTGGAACTCAATTATTTATCCATCACGTGAAGTTTGTACTCGTTGGAGGAATATATGGTTCATCTTCATCACTATGTACATAGTCAACTTGTTAGTCCATCCCAAACTGTCTAAATCTAATGAATATATGTGGCCCATTTCTCCATTACTGGTGTACCTCTTCATTATTATTGTACCTCCTCCACTTTTAAATATATTTAAAAGCTATTTATGTCCTGATTTTTTTAGCACGCTCTTGCCCATGGATTACTGTTCTTAACGAGATTGTCATACATGAGAATATTATATGTAATGAGAATAGTACATGTACTAAACTAAATTTTGGTACGGAAATAATGATGAGCTCCACCAGAATCTTGCTCCACCATATCTGACAACGTGATTGAACTTAGTGAACGTACTACCAACTCGAAATACTTGTCCATTCTAGTGGATGCTGCTTTTGCTTATCGTCCTTGGAACTCAATTATTTATTCATCACGTGAAGTTTGAACTCAATCGTGGAATTTGTGGTTCATCTTCATCACTTCGTACAAGTCCACTCCAACTTTTCTCAACTGAGTGAATATATGTGGCCCATTCCCCTAATATGGTGTGCCTCATCCACTTTTAAATATATTTAAATGCTATGTTTGTGCTAATTTTTTTCTAGTACACTATGGCTCGTGGATTACTATTCTTAATGAGAAATTGTCATACATGAGAGTAGTATATACACTAAACTAAATTTTGGTATGGAAATAATGATGATTTCTATGTCAATCCTACTCCACCAGATCTGATAGCCCGATTGAACTTAGTGAATGTACTGGCTACTCGAAATACTTGCCCATGCTAGTCGATGCTGCTTTTGTTTATTGTCCTTGGAACTCAATTATTTGTCCATCACGTGAAGTTTGTACTCATTTGTAGAATTTGTGGTTCATCTTCATCACTTTGTACATAATGGACTTGTCAGTCTACTCCAACATTTCTAAACCTAATGAATATATGTGGTCCATTCCTCTATTATTAGTGTACCTCCTCCATTATTGGTGTACCTCCTCCACTTTGAATATATTTAAAAGCTATGCATGCGCTGATTTTTTCTAGCATAGTCTGGCTCATGGATTACTGTTCTTAATGAGAAATTGTCATACATGAGAGAGTTGCATATATACTAAACTAAATTTCGGTACGGAAATAATGATGAGTTCCACGTGAATCTTGCTCCATCAAATTTGACAACTTGATTAAATTTGTGAACGTACTAGCTACTCGAAATACTTGCCCATTCTAGTGGATGCTGCTTTTGTTTATCGTCCTTGGAACTCAATTATTTATTTGTCACGTGAAGTTTGTACTCAATTGTGGAATTTTTGGTTCATCTTCATCACTTCATACACAGTGGACTTGTCAGTCCACTCCAACTTTTCTCAACATAATGAGTATATGTGGCCCATTCCCCTATTATTGGTGTACTTCCTCTACTTTTAAATACATTTAAATGCTATGTTTGCGCTGATTTTTATTTGCATATTCTGCCTCATGGATTACTATTGTTAATGAGAATTTGTCATTCATAAGAGTAGTATGTATACTAAACTAAATTTGGTACGGAAATAATTATGAGTTTCACGTCAATCCCGCTCTAGACACCCGAGGATATAAGGAAGACGTTCGGCATCAAGAATCAATGCACGCCCGAGGAAGAGGAAGAGATTCGAAGGGAGAACCAATGGGCCAGGTGTTGGAGAAATCTTTCCAGAATATTTTGAAGCTGACAAAACGTTTCTATCGCCTAGTGCGGATAAATACAGACCTTTTCTGTTTAGAGTCCGACTTTCGATCACCAGACTCAGCACTCAAGACTCAAGACTCAAGACTCAAGACTATTCTCATTGACAGTTTTTTCTAATCCAGTGACGAAGGCAATCCAGAGCCGAAGTATTTGGTTGAGGATTTAGTCCTATCCTCTGGAGAAGATCTCTTGGCTGGATAAATATAACGGATTCTTTTATTCGTAATCAAGATCGTTTGAAGATCCGATGGTCGACGAAATATTCTTGGAAGGTTCTATTCTTGGAAACCAAGATCCCGATTGTATGGGCGAACGGATTGATGGGCTATCGTCGGGTTCCTTTAATAGCTCGAATGATCTTCTTGATTGATTCCGTCCAACGGGTAGATTGGAGGAATTCCTTTGGTAAGTGCCAACGAGTATGATGGCATAAAGGAGTATAAAAGGAAGACATTCTAGTTGCTTTAGTGCATGATCGATAGAGAAATTCCAGAGTCTGAAGCACCTTGATTATTAGTCGATACATTTTGAGCGAAATTGTATACACAAAGAGTGTCTATACTTAGTGATACCTTGAGCGAGTGTGGTAGATCATCTACATCGAGAAATCAAGGGAGAACAACGCTGTAACATCTCTTTGTTCATAGTGGAATCCAGCCAATAGGCTGTCAGTGCAGAAGAGTGGACGTAAGCTTGAAATAAGCCGAACCACTATAAACCGCGTGTTCAATTTTCTCTTCTCTCAATCTTACTTTGATTATTGTTTGTCTCGAAACTATCAACTGTCTAGTATTGTGCAATTATCGAGAAAAATCCTTTATATACCTATTCACCCCCCTCTATGTACTTATACTAGCTATATCACCAGGTACTTAGTCAAAGCAAACTTTTGTGCTGAGGCATTAGTCGTTTTTCCCTTGCGAAAACTGAGGTCCCCGTTTCTTACTCAAGATCAATCTTCTGTTAGGGGTAATTGGACCTTGTTCTTGAATCGTTTATGGTCTTACTGTCTGCATAACACGTATTTATGATATGATGGCTCAGTTTCTTGGCCGTCACAATGCATTGCGTTCTCTTATCCACCTATTTTTGCTTTGGTTATGTGTGCTTGGAGATGTTGCTAGTTTATGTCAAGTGAGCTTGAAATATGTGCCCATACTAGTAAGGAAAAGAAGTACCTTCAGTGGTCCTCATGGTATAACGCTGTTTAATAAGCTGTTGGAGTTACAGTACACTTTGGTACAATGTCGTTTCTTCTTAATATCGACTTGTACCGATGGACCCAGTGAAGTTCGGCTTAATGGAGCCAAGTATACCATTGTAACAATGTAAGTGCATATTATATTTAGCGATGGGGGAAGAGGTTGGAGGTTTTTGATGAAAAAACGGAGGGTATTTCACTCACACTGGTATACATTTAGGGATTTTGGTAACACAAAAGGAGTTTGGAATATTGATGTGTGATGAGCAAAATTTAGAGTTTTCGATAATATTTTTCCTAATTTTTAATGAATCTAGAAGGTTATCTCTTAGACTCAAAGACTTCCCCGCTCTCTCTCTCTCTAAAAGATGGGCAGCTCGAAATGCAAGCCCCAACGCAAGTTTATGCATCTTCCATTAGTTTGCTTAAAAGCTTCACTCTAGGTCAGTTCGGTCCAACTCCTCCCCAGGAACAGAAAATCGAATCGATTACTTTTGTTTCTAAAAATTTCGAAACAAGAATCCGTCATTGGAGTTACCTAAGACTGGCCAGTTTAGTTTCGGTCCAATCCGATTCCTAGTTGGACCAAGAAAAATGTACACTCCTAACATGAATAATCTTCTCTTTGGGGTTGTTATTGTTGGAGAAATATTCCTGAAGTGTTTTGAAGCTGACAAAACGTTTCCATCAGTCTAGTCTGAAGACTTGCAGACTCTTCCATCAAAGTCTGAAGACCTCCGGACTGCCAGACTCAAGACTCAAAGTCTATCCTCATTGATAGTTTCTAGTCCGTCGAAGAAGACTTATCCATAACTGGATGTTTCGTCAAGGATTTGACTTTATCGAATGGAGAAGATCTCTTGGCTGGATATAGCATGTCGGAATCCTTTATTCTAATCAAGATTGATTTGGGAATCGTGGATCCGTTGATTGGCGAAGTATACTTGGAAGGTTCTACTTATGGAAACCAAGATCCCGATTATATGGGCGAGCAGGATTGATGGGCTATCGTCATGTTCCTTAAATAGTTCGAAGATCTTCCTAATTGATTCTGTCCAACGGGTAGATTGGAAGAATTCCTTTGGTAAGTGCCAACGGGTATGATGGCATAAAGGAGTATATAAGGAAGACATTCCAGTTGTTCGAGTGTGTGCACGATAAAAGAATTCCAAAGTCTGAAACTCCTCGTTCTTAGTCAATTAAACTGTTGAGCGAAATCTTGTATGCAAAAGAGAGTATATATCATTGAGAGACCTTGAGGAAGTGTAGTAGAGTCTCTACACTGTGAAATCAAGGAAGAGCCTAACTGTAACAACTCTTTTGTTCATAGTGAAATCCAGCCAGTGGGCTGTCAATGCGGAAGAATGGACGTAGGCTTGGATTAAATCGAACCACTATAATCTCCGTGTTCATATTCTCTTCTCTACACTCTTTTACTTTGATCATAACTCGTTTTGTTTACAAGAGAGAATTCCATTTTCATAATCTATTATTGATTAGCACTGCACATATCTCACAAAATTATTTCTGCACCTATTCACCCCCCTCTAGGTGCTCATACTAGCTTTCACAATTGGTATCAGAACTTGTGTACTCACTTGAATTGAAGTGTTTTACTTCAGAGTTAAAGATCCATGGCTAGTATGTTGGCTCCAGGACTGGTTGAAGGGCAAAGCAATACTGCATCTGCCTTACTTTGATGGAAATGAATACAACATATGGAAAAACAAGATGAAGGCATTTCTAAGATCAAAGGATCCTCTAGAATGGGACGTGGTAGAAAAAGGAATCATTCCTAAAGCTACATCAATCTCAGAAAGAGGAAAAGAAACCATTGAGTCTAGCGAAATGACTCAAGAAGAGATAACCAAGAGACAAGCTCTTGATGCAAAAGCTATTTATTCTTTATATTGTGCATTATCACCTACTGAATATAACAGAATATCTTCTTGTATTACAGCTAAAGAAGTCTAGGATAGATTATACATCACCTATGAAGGAACTGACCGAGTGAAAGAAACCAGAATCAACATTCTGCTCGGACAATACGAAGCATTTAAAATGAAAACAGGAGAATCTATCACTGACATGTTTAGTCGTTTTACAAAGATAGTGAATGGTCTTGAAAATCAAGGTCAACCAATTTCTAATCCCATGAAAGTAAACAAGCTACTGCGTGGACTCTCCAAGGATTGGAATCACATAAAGACCTCAATAAGGGAGACACAAAGAATCATGCCACTCTCTATTAATAAGTTGGTTGGGACTCTTCAGTCTTATGAAGTGGAGCAAATCAACGAAGATGAAGATCCTAAAGGTAAGAAATACATTGCATTAAAATCTAATGATGATTACGATGTCACGATTCTCAAAGACGATATGGATGATGAAGAGCTTGCTCTCATGATAAGAAGATTCAGAAAGCTAAACAAAAATGGAAAAAGATTCAATCCAAAGAAACAGAGTTTTCAAAAGCAACAGAGTAAGTCTATTGAGAATGATGAATCCAATAGAGATGTAGTCTGCTTTGAATGTAAGAAAAAAGGACACATCAGATCCAATTGTCCCTTTCTGAGGAAAAAGAAAGGAAAAACTAAGAAGTATCGAAAGGCACTCAAAGCAGAAACTTGGAGTGATACAGAATGTGAAGAAAGCGATGATGATTATGCAAATATTTGTCTCATGGCACAATCAGACTCTGAGACAGATTCAAATTCAGACAGTGAAATTGAGGTAAGTAATTTGAAAATCCCTACTAAAGTCTCTAGATACATTGATGAATTGTGTCTTAGTCTTAAATAGACCCGTTAAACGGGTGGGTCGGGTCGGGTCGGGTTTGGGTCGGGTCATAAATGGTCCGACCCAAATCGACCCATTTAACCCGTTTATGACCCATTTATTGTAGTGCAAATTTTTTGACCCATACCCGACCCGACCTATACTCAACCCACACCCGACCCATTTAACAAAACATAAAAAAGCTTATATATATTTTTTAAAATGGTATTGCTAACATGATTTTATACAATACAAATTTTAAAAAAAAAAATTATTTAAAAAAATCGAATTTTAATTATTTTTTATTTTAAAAAATTAAAATTTTAATTATTTTTAATTTTCTTTTTCTCTTTTCTTTTTTCTTTTTTCTTTTTTCTTTTTTTCTTCTTCCTCTTCTTTGGCCGGCCGCCGGCCACGACGACGGCCGGCGATCGGCCACGGGCGAGCTCGAGGCTCGCCGTCGCCGGCGAGCTCGAGCTCGCCCTCGCCGAGATCCGGCGAGCTCAAGGCTCGCCGGTGAGGCCTCGCCTCGCCCGGATCCAGCAAGCTCGAGCTCGCCGACGCCGGCGAGCTCGAGGCTCGCCTAGTCGGTCGCCGGCCATCGCCGTGCCGGAACCGAAGGAAGAAAAAGAAAAAAAAAGAAAGAAAAGAAAAAGGAAAGAAAAAGAAAAAGAAAAAGAATTATAATTTCAGTTTTTATTAAAAAAAATTATAAAGTTAAAGAGAAGAAAGAGAGATAATGAGGTTTTGAGTGAAAAATGGGTTAATAAATGGGTCATAAACAGGTCAAAGAGTCGACCCATTTAAAATCCATATATCTTAGTGTTTACCCATTAAAACTTATTATGGGTGCTTTATAAGATAAAGCTTGACCCATTAATAACCCATTTAACCATAAATTGGTTCATAAATGGGTTGCACAACCCATTTAACACCTCTAGTCTTAAAACTTCTCTTAAAAGGATTTCCGAACTTAAAAGAGAAAATTCTGCACTAAAACAACAGGAAAATATTTTGACGAAAAAGGTCAAAGGTTTAGACAAAAGTGTTTCTACCTTGAAAGAAAATGAAGACAATCTTTCAAAAGAAAATCCATTCTTGAAAATGACATCTCAAATATTTCTAAAAGATTTTCTATAGGATCCGAGAAACTTGAGAAAATTCTTTTAGCACAAAGACCTTACTTCAACAAATCAGGTTTAGGAATGATTGCTAAAACCATTCCTCTAATTGATTTTCCTAAAGTAAAAGAAAGAATTAAGCAAAGACCTACAATAAATGCTTACAAAAATCATTTCCAAAAAGTGTTTGTAAAACCGGTTAATGGTCGCAAAGGCTCTTAAATGTTCAAAGTGTAATAGTTTAGATCATTTTGAAAAAGAATGTTCTATGGTTTGGAAACCTGTTAAGAAGGTATGGGCAAAGACAATATATCATACTAACACCAATTGACCCAAGAAAATATGGGTACCAAAGAAAGCTTGAGTCTCTTTTCTAAATGCAGGTCACTATCAAGAGAAAAATTAAATGGTACATGGATAGTAGATGCTCAAGGCATATGACAGGAGATTCAAATTGCTTCATAAAACTTGTTCAAGTTAACGATGGAAAAGTTTCATTTGAAGGAAACAGCAAAGGAAGAATTGTGGGATACGGAACTGTAAAGATTGGAAATCTCATGATCAGTAATGTTTCCTTAGTGGAATGACTCAACTACAATTTGCTAAGTATCAGTCAGCTATGTGATACCGGTTTCAAAATCAATTTTCAAGAGGGACTATGTTCAGGAACCAGTAAAGACTCCTCTCAGTCTTTTACGAGCCAAAGACATGGAAATATTTACTTCTTGGATGTCAAACCAGATGAAACCCAATGTCTAATCTCAATTCAAGAAGAAGCAAACTTATGGCACAAAAAACCTAGGCACATCAACATGAAGCAAATAGCCAAAATTTCAGCAAAAAAGCTTGTTCGTGGTTTACCCAATCTGTCATGCCAAAAGTCTAATCTATGCACACCATGCGTATTGGGAAAACAGGTAAGAAACTCATTTAAACCAATAAATCAAGTTTCTACTAATCGTGTACTGCAGCTTCTGCATATGGATCTCTTTGGACCAACCAGAACTCAGAGCATTGGAGGTAAGAAATATTGTTTAGTGATTGTGGATGATTATTCAAGATTCACTTGGGTATATTTCCTAGTAAGTAAGTCTGAAACCTTTTCTTACTTTAAAAATTTTGCTAAAAAGGTTAATAATGAGAAAGGGTGTGTTATTTCAAGTATACGGACAGACCACGGACGTGAATTTGAAAATCAAGATTTTGCTAAGTTCTATGATGAATCTGGTTTTCAGCATGTGTTCTCTTCTCCATATACTTCAGAGCAGAATGGAATTGTGGAAAGGAAGAATAGATCTTTGCAAAAGATGGCTAGAACTTTTTTTAATTGAAAGTAACATCTCTTCACGTTTTTGGGCTGAAGTAGTTTCTACAGCATGTTATATCATTAATAGAGTTTTTCTAAGGCCTATTCTAGAAAAAACTCCTTATGAGTTATTCAAAGGTAAGAAGCCCATTGTTTCATATTTTCACGTGTTTGGATGTAAATGTTTTATTTTGAAAATGCAAATGATCGAGTTGGGAAGTTTGAAGAAAAATCGACGAATGGATCTTCCTTGGATATTCGACCTCAAGCAAAGCTTACAGAGTATACAACAAAAAGACTCAATCTGTGGAGGAATCAATGAATGTCAAATTTCAAGACTCTATGCAAAGCGAATCGATTTAGACTCAACTTGAAGAATATGAACCTACTCTAAACTCTACAAAGTCTAAATCTCCAGAAGCAGCTCGAGACTTGAAGACCAAAGAACAAATGATAGTCGAAGATTCAAATGAGGAAAAAGATCAACAGTCTAACAAATCAACCAACGACTGGAAGCATAAGTCCAGTCATCCCACAGATCTCATTATCGGCAATATTAATGAAGGAATTCGCACAAGATCCAAAAGGCGCTGCTAATTCATATAGAGCCATCGAACCGGCCAAGAGTCTAGTGCTGTGGCTCTTATTTCTGAAATAGAACCCAAAAGTATAGAAGAAGCTCTAACGGTGAAAGCTGGATTGAAGCCATGCAAGAAGAACTTAAGCAATTCAGTATCAATGATGTCTGGGAATTGACTCCTAAACCGAAAGGTAAATCCATCATTGGAGCTAAATGGGTTTTCAGAAACAAGATGAACGAGAAATGAAAGGTTGTAAGAAACAAAGCAAGACTCGTGGCCAAGGGATATACGCAAGAAGAAGGGATAGACTATGATGAGACTTACGCACCAGTAGCAAGGTTAGAAGCAATTAGATTATTACTTGCTTTTGCTTGTCATAAAAATTTCAAGTTATTCCAAATGGACGTCAAAAGTGCTTTCCTAAATGGATTTATCTAAGAGGAAGTCTATGTAAAACAACCACACGGTTTTGAAGACCCAAGGAAACCAGACTCTGTTTTCAGACTGAAAAAAAAAACTCTATATGGTCTAAAGCAAGCACCTCGAGCTTGGTACGATAGACTAAGTAAGTTTTTAATTCAAAATGGCTTTGCCAAAGGTAAAGTAGATAATACATTGTTTATTAAAAGAGAAAGCAAAAGTTTTCTACTTGTTCAAATTTATGTTGATGATATTATTTTTTGATCTTATAACGAAAGTCTGTGCAAGAAATTCTCTAAGTCTATGCAGGATGAATTTGAAATGAGCATGATGGGTGAGCTAACCTTCTTTCTTGGGCTTCAAGTAAAACAACTGAAGGAAGGAACTTTTATTCATCAAGAAAAATATGCCAATGAACTTGTCAAAAAGTTTGGGCTGGAAAATTGCAAAAAGACCGATATACCAATGTCAAGTTCCTTAAAGCTAGACAAAGATTAAAGAGGAAAGAAAGTTGACCAGAAGCTATATAGGAGCATCATTAGTTCACTTCTTTATCTTACTGCTTCTAGACCTGACATTTTGTTTAGTGATTGCATTTGTGCTAGATTTCAATCAGACCCTAAAGAATCTCATCTAAGTGCTGCAAAGTATTATCAAATACATTGCCTCAACCTCAAACATAGGTCTCTGGTATCCTAAAGAATGAGACTTTACTCTTCTTGGATACTCAGATGCAGACCTAGCCGAATGCAGAGTTGATAGAAAGAGAACCTCGGGCACCCGTCAACTACTTGGAAGCAGGACAGTGTCTTGGTTTTTGATGAAGCAAAGTACAGTAGCTCTTCTACAACAGAAGCAGAATATGTAGCTCTTGGAAGTTGTTGTTCACAAATTCTGTTGATAAAACAACAGTTAAGAGACTTTGGAATTGAAGATTCATGCACTGAAATCAAATGTGACAACACCAGCACAATCAATCTCACCAAAAATCCGATTCTTCACTCAAGGGCAAAACATATAGAGATTCGACATCACTTCATTAGAGATCATGTTCAAAATGGAGAAGTTTCGATTCAGGTCATTGACTCAAAGAATCAACTGGCGGATATACTTACAAAGCCTTTGGAGAAAAATCAATTTGAAGCTATTCGTTCCACACTCAATATCCTAAAGTCTGAGGAAGTTCAGACCCAGGACTGAAAGTCTAAAGACACTCAGACTTAGACAATCAAGATTTTTTTACTATAAGTTGTTTTTATTATCTCTCAAATCAAATCCCAAAAAGGTACGATTATCTATCCTCAATTGATTGTTACTATTTTCAATTTCCGTGATTATTGCAATTTTTTTCCTTTTTCGAAAAAGAAGTTACTTTTGAAATGACAGTTATCCAACTTTTAAAAAAGGTAGTTAATTTTTTAAAAGGCATCTTTACATTTCTTTTACGACGGTCCGTATGCCTCGCTTCAACTGCCTTATATAATGTCGGTTCCTTTTTGTTTCACTCTCACAAACCCTAAGAGAGCTCTGATCTTCCATTTTTATCCTCTTTTCTTGTTTAATCTTTGAAAAGTTGTCATCTTTCTTGGAAAACAAGCTTGGAATCCCTCAAAGACTGTGAAAGATGTTGTCCCAAAGAAAGTCTTCAAGGATCGCAAACAGGGACCACAACAAATGCGTGAGGGGCCTACGCACTTTGATCTCACCGAGGAAGAAAAATCTCCTCATCAGCAATAGAGCCCACAACATTCTCAGCAGCGTCCATCTTCTCCTCCTAGACCTTAGAACGTTTCACATCAAGAAGAAGAAGAAATCATCGAAGACGCAGAACCCGTAAGAACTCTTAAGCCTGGCTACTTATAAGCTTTACCGTGCTTTGAAGAGGGGTGGTACTCCTTTAAACTACATTGACGAATTTTTGAAAGAAAAAGGGTATCGAAATGAAACCTATTTTCTACACATAATGGAACGATTGGGAATTGCCCCTGCTGGATCAGCGGAAGAGGCATTGGCAAATATCCCAACCGATCCATGTGTTGGAGGGCTGAGTTAGCCTGATGGGAATGACGATGATAGGATGTACAGTCAATTTAAACCGAGAATGGGTGTTGCGGCAAAAATCCGATGTAAAATTACAGACTTGTTTCAATCGGATGACCATAAGCAACCGTACTCTAAGTTGCTGAAGCGTGGGGTAATAAACCCTAGAAGTGTGGATTCTGATTTTCTTGACTCTATGAATGTCATCTACAGGAAAAATTCACTCTTCTTCAACTCGAACAGTTTTGTTTTGAATCTACAAAAGGTTATGCTGAACTTGCTACTTATTTCTATTCAAATCTAAGTTTCCTGGATGCAAATAGATTTTCTTTTAGTGTTTGAGATCAGGACTATGTGGTTGACATGAATACGTTGGTTGATGTGATTGGGGTTAAAAGAGGGAGATATCAACCTATCAGTGTGTCTATTGCTTGTGCAACATTAGAACTTGTTAAGGATAGAAGAACGGAAGAAAGGATTTCCTATTTGAGGATGAATGCAACCAACATTTTGCTTCACAAGATTGCGATTAACTGCCTCAGACCGAAATCAACTTCAAAAACTGACGTTTCAAACTCGGAGGCAAAGTTGATGTATGTCATCAATGCTGGTAAAAAATTCTCTCTTCCACACACCATTATGTTTCACATGTACAGGGCAGTGGTGAAGGACAAGGGTCAACTCCCGTATGCAGCTCTTGTAACCAAGTTATTCAGACACTTGAATATTCAACCTCCCCGAATTCTTTGTGGTCGAGCGTGCGATCAAATGGTGGTGGGACTGAAAATGGTCTCTAAAATGCGTCTGAATGAACTCAACAAGGAGTTGGAGAAGTTCAAGGAGAAAACCCATGTCAAGACTCATCAAATCTCTTTGGCTGCAAAAAAAAGGAAAGGGAATGAGCCCATGGTTGCTCCATCCAAGAAAAGAAGAGCTCTCATCATTGAGGATGAAGAGGATGAGGATGATATCATCATTTCTGCAATGGCATTGAAGAACTTGAGTTGTTCTGCACCAGAATCAACGGAGAGATAGGAAAAAGACATGGCTGAAACAGAACAGAGGACTGGAGAAAGTGAAGATTTTGAGAAAGAAGCAGAGGAGAGAGATGCAGAGGAGGAAAGAATTGAAGAAGAAGAAGAAGAAGAAGAAGAAGAAGAAGAAGAAGAGAGTAGAAAAAGAACATGAAGAACACTCTTCTCCACCTGAAGGCATGGAAACAGGGGGAGATCCTGAGAAAAGAGGAACATCCTCAATCCCTACCACCAGTGAAGGAGTAAGTCGCTCTCCAACAGATCCAGAGGACATCTATGCCTCACAATTTCCTGAGGAGGGACACAATGTTTCATCGCCCAATCTGCGTGACAATGTTGATTTGCCATCATCTGCTTATACACCGTCTAATCGTGCAAAAGCAGGTACTCAGACTGATAATTCAGCAGATTTTCACAGAATTCTTGATGTTCTTTTAGAGATGAAAGGTCAAATCTATGCTCTGGGATGCGAACTTCAGAATATGCATAATGCAGGACAAGCTTCTTTAGTTTCTTTGAATGATCAACTCCAAGCCCTTGCTCTTCAAGTTCAGGCAAATGCTAAGGGTGAAGAAGTAGCGCAACTAAAGGAGGACTTGAAAAAGCTGGAAGGCATTGTCCAGTCAATGGGAGATTTCCAGCTTGTTCGTGTTCCCAAGCCATCTTAATTTCATTTTCATCTCTACCTTTTTAATAATGACAAAAAGGGGGAGAGATGTGCAAATTTGACTGTTTGAATTTAAAACTTTTTTGATTAACTTGATGTTTGTGTTTGGGTGTTTGGATTTGGACTAGATTTGGAATTGACTGTTTGAACATCTGTTTATCTTCAGTATTATTAATATCTCATGGCCTTGTTCATAAGACTAACCTACTTTTTGTGGATGCAGATTCTAGTGTTATTACTAAGCCATTTATCTTTGTGAGATATCCATACTTGCTTGAGTAATGTTTTGCAGGTCAAAGTTATCCAAATCTGCAGGAAAGTTTTGTCACCATAAAAAATGGGGAGATTATTGGAGAAATCTTCCTTGAGTGTTTTGAAGCGACAAAACGTTTCCATCGATCTAGTCCGAAGACTTGCAGACTCTTCCATCAAAGTCCAAGACCTCCGGACTGCCCGGACTCAAGACTCAAATTCTATCATCATTGACAGCTTCTAGTCCGTCGAAGAAGACTTATCCATAACTGGATGTTTCGTCAAGGATTTGACTTTATCGATTGGAGAAGATCTCTTGGCTGGATATAGCATGTCGGAATCCTTTATTCTAATCAAGATTGATTTGGGAATCATGGATCCGTTGATTGGCAAAGTATACTTGGAAGGTTCTACTTATGGAAACCAATATCCTGATTGTATGGGTGAGCAGGATTGATGGGCTATCGTCATGTTCCTTAAATAGCTCGAAGATCTTCCTAATTGATTCTGTCCAACGAGTAGATTGGAAGAATTCCTTTGGTAAGTGCCAATGGATATGATGGCATAAAGGAGTATATAAGGAAGACATTCCAGTTGTTCGAGTGTGTGCACGATAGAAGAATTCCAAAGTCTGAAGCTCCTCGTTCTTAGTCAATTAAACTGTTGAGCGAAATCTTGTACGCAAAAGAGAGTCTAAAATCATTGAGAGACCTTAAGAAAGTGTAATAGAGTCTCTACATTGTGGAATCAAGGAAGAGTCTAACTGTAACAACTCTTTTGTTCATAGTGAAATCCAGCTGGTCGGCTGTCAGTGTGGAAGAGTGGATGTAGGCTTGGATTAAGCCGAACCACTATAATCTCTCGTGTTCATATTCTCTTCTCTACACTCTTTTACTTTGATCGTAACTCGTTTTGTTTACAAGAGAATTTCCTTTTCATAATCTATTGTTGATTAGCACTGCACATATCTAGCAAAATTGTTTCGCACCTATTCACCCCTTCTAGGTGCTCATACTAGCTTTCACAGTTATTTCATAGGCTTTAATAGTGGAATTCCCCCTGCCTATTTTTGTGCAATGGTGCTTCAATTTTGGGTCATTTTCGTGCTTAAACTTCTCTTGCAGGTTCAATGTCTACCTCAATATCCGGAAAAAAGTATGGCTCAGTGCAATTTTCCTCTACTTTCATATATGTCGCATTTTACTACTTACTACTTACTGTAGTTGGACTATGATCTTTGTATTGTCTATAAAATCTATGTAATCGACCCGAACACATCCTCTTTTACTAATGATTTCAAAGGGTACCCTGCTAACCTTGCTTCTGACCTTATTTCTCGAATTCGAGCTTACTTGGAACTAGCTTCACATTTAACATGTCTACTGGAAAATCATCAAAAAGAATTGTTTTTCTTGAAACTATTAATATGTCTTTTATGTAAATAACCTAATGAGTTCCATAGGATCACTTGTTAATAAAACTCCTCAAGAAAAAAAGTGACTTCGAGATTTAGGATACCACAACCCACAAGTTATAAACATTATGACTCATGGTGAGGCTCATCCCTTGCCTCCCATGAATCAGGATTTAGATCATGATGATCGTCTTGTCTACTTGTTGAAATCGCGCCTCAAGAATCTTGATACAAATCTTGGTGGTGGAATAATGACTTGCTTGCCTTTATATTTTTACAAAGTGAAGCAAGTGTCTATGAGTTAGAATCCATGATCACTTGAACCCAAAATGAAATGTACACCTTAATAAATGACTAACCCTAGGCATTTATTAGAAAAGGAATAGGGATGAAGTCGGCCGGTCACCACCGTGTGACATGGTGGGATCGATCACATGCATTCGTCGGGAGCGTAGGATACAAACGGGGTTATAGCTCATAAGATTTTTCTTGGCAAAAAAACAGCCCAAGTGCCATAGCTTGGCACGGAGGAACATTTAAGTACCATAACTTCAGAAATGTACACTTAAATGCCAATAATGAAGTAAAGTGGAACAGTACACTTAAATGCCAATAATGAAGTAAAGTGGAACAGTACACTTAAATGCCAATAATGAAGTAAAGTGGAACACTTAAGTGCCACTACTGACCAAAATCTGCAAAATGGTGACGTGGCAATTTTTCGGCAAGTTGGGTGCAAAACGATGTCGTTTTACATGCGACATGGCAAGAAAATGTAAAAACGACGTTGTTTTGTGTCGATGTGTAAATAATTAATATAAAAATTAATTAAATTGAATTTAAACTTAATTTTATTTAAAATATTCTTAAAATTAAAAACTTACAAAATAAAACACTTAAAATTAAAAAATAAAACACTTAAAATTAAAAAAACCTTAAAATAAAAAAATTCAAATTAAAATTAAAAAAATCTTAAAAAATAAAAAACTTCAAATTTAAAAAATTCAAATTAAAAAATTTAAATTTAAAAAAATTCAAATTTAAAAAACTTCAAATTTAAAAAACTTCAAATTTTAAAAAAAAAAAAATTAAAATACTTAAAATTTTAAAAAATTAAAATTTAAATATGGAATTTTTTTAAATTTTAAAATTAAGTTGAAATGCATGTATGCCTAATCTATGCATATAGGTGCTTGGCATAAATTGCTTTGAATGGGTAAATCAATCATTTGTCCTTTTTCTTTTATTTTAAGTTTTTTAAATTTTAAGTTTCTTAAATTTTAAGTTTATTAATTTTATTTTTTTTTTAAATTAATTTTTTTAGATTTTAAGTTTTTAAATTTAAACTTTTTATTATTTTTAAGTTTTTTAAATTTTAAGTTTTTATTTTTAGAATATTATAAATAAAATTAACTTTAAATTTAATTTAATTAATTTTTATATTGATTATTTACATACTAGAAACAAAAACGACGTCGTTTTTGCATTTTTTCGCCACGTCAATATGCAAAACAACGCCGTTTTGCATCCAACTCGCTGAAAAATTACCATATCAGCCATTTGGCTGGATTTTGACCGAAGTGGCACTTAAGTGTTTCACTTTACTTCAAACCGGCGATTAAGTATACATTTTGAAGTTATGGCACTTAGTCCTCTATATCAAGTTATGGCATTCCAGGTGTCCCAAACTCGATTTTTCTTTCAAGTTTGCTTCAGATCATGCGAAAGGAACCCAAGTTTGCTATTTCACAGAGAAATGGGATTGTCATTTCACTTTGTCAAAGGAGTTGCCGGAGGGATTCATTTCTTTAGTCTGCACCCCAGCACCAGCAGTCCCACCGGACCGAGATTCCAGAGTTGGCTGGATTTTTTACTTCCTCGAAAATTAGTTGTTTCTTTTTCTTCTATTCTATCGTTATATGTTGTAGATTTTGGCTAAACACGACACGATTAGAGATATGGGGTCGTTTGCCTTTTTTACATATTAGTGAGAAAATTACTTTATTAGCTTTCTTGCTTTAGTATCATTCAGACTTTAAAAAATCATGAGAAACAATGGCTGAATCTCCGTGTGAAAATTTGTATTTTTGAAAGGAGCAAAGAACTACTTAGACAACTGAAAACACTTGGGCAAAAAGCAGAAATCAAATACTAAATCAATCAAAATCTTATCTTGCAAGATCTGCAAAAGCTCTTGATTTGCTCAGAAAGCGTTCTCTTGCCATCTTGAAACAGAGATTCAAACGCAATTCCAACAGAGAACGGGACATGGGCAACAACTCTTTGAGAAGTGCAGCTTTAAGATAGAAGAGCGAAACAGAAACGATCAACCTACTGGAAGGTCTGATGAAGTCAAAAAACTGCAGAAAATGTTGAGTTGCGTAAGAATCACAAGTTCACGTCTGATCAACCAGTTGTACTTAGAGAGTTGCTATTGGATTCGCTAGCCATTGTCCATCTTAGATTTCTTTTAAGTATTATAGCACCAACCTGTATGGAATCCCCTAAAAAAGGCAGCATAAGGCATCATATTTGACAGACTTCGATTAACGATAATCAATGTGACGTCACGGGATTTTGCTAAGAAAAATTGTCTAAGTTTCATAGAGTCAAATTTGATGTGTGCGCACAAGATTTATTAAATAGTTTATAGATATATAGAATCAAAGAGGGGACTGTGAAAAATTGCTAACCTCACTTAGCCGTATAGAACTTTTAATTGATGATCCATATAAAGTTGAATAGGTTCAAACCTACCTAATTTTTTACCTCTTTAAAAACTCGAAATCCATAATTCCACTAGTGCTGTGTAATAATATTTGGAAATGCGTGTAGACCGGCACTCGCACTAAGTAAGATCCAGGACAGACGTGGGGATTTAAAGCCATCACCAAATGAATGAAAGGATGAAAATGAAGTTTTTACGCCAAGCTCAAGATAGGATCGCATGCAATTTACAAGCTTGAAGCGTGAGGCCGGGCACAGAGAAATGCCCTTTCTGGCCATGCCCAAGCCCCACTCATTACCTACAAGATTCATCACTTTTACTATTCAACCAAAGCAATCTCACAACACTGTCACATTCACATTTGCTCTCTGCACAATGAAGCACAAAAGGTGCTCACGTCCGAAGCATCGAGCTTACATTAATTGCGAAACCATGTTTACATATAAGTAAGACGTAGCAAAGAATTCCAAACTTGCTGAAGATTGCGCCTCTGCAGCGTCCGCAACAGGGCTGACATACCGTCGTCCGTGACCCGAGCTGAATGATCCCGCCTTGGATAGCTGATGTCGAGCTAAGCACCCTGTGATCGAAACCAAGGCGACATCCCCCCGCAACCCTAAAGGCAACCCAAATGGTGGGAAATCCTTTGGAGGGGTGGACCTAGTTTAATAGAGTCGGCGGCATTGCTAATAATGTGCAGATCGATCCATGGGTGGACCGATTATATGTGAAATCAAATTATTAATCCTTTAATATAAGATGGTGCCGGGCTTGAGCAGACCAAGAAGGGAATTGCAAGTCCAAACCTACTCATTTATGCTTATGTCCCGATAGACTGCCTAACCTATGATCACATCTACTCATTACATATCAGCTATCTACTAGTAATTTTTTAAGAATTCAAATCCAATTGAGTTCTTGAAAAAATCTCAATGCTTGATTTATTTTAGCTTGTCCATACCAAACTAATAGGCAAAATAATAACCAACCTTTTTCTAATTGAACACAAATCGGATGGTTGTTACATTCTAGTAACTCGCATGGCCATACCAATTCCTTTTATGGGCCTTTCTACAATAATGTGAGCAAATAATACCTTGGCAAAATTGTTGAGTCCTTGATGAACCATTGGATGACTGAGATGATTCTCAGCTGTTGACTGATCATCCTCAATCGTTGGACCATTACGGGCTGATTGTCAGGCATCTGGTCTTAGTCGATAATCGCACTGCAATGGAAGGGTGGA
Source organism: Eucalyptus grandis (assembly GCF_016545825.1). Lineage (NCBI taxonomy): Eukaryota > Viridiplantae > Streptophyta > Magnoliopsida > Myrtales > Myrtaceae > Eucalyptus > Eucalyptus grandis. The sequence continues at coordinate 12,790,072 of NC_052616.1, read as the reverse complement.
AATGCCCCTCTTTTTTGGTTAGCTCTGTACTTTGGCGGGGGAGCCAAGGGTCTTGGAGTTCAGGTGCAGTATTTGTATCATCGAAGGTTGTTCCCTAAATAAAGCAGGGGGCATTCATCCATGGCTTGTGTTGGTTGATAACAACCCTTGTCCTACTTAGACTTGGTCCATTTCTCACTTGGCTGGGATGGGCAAGAAATCTACTTTATCAAAGATTAGAGCCTAGAAATTTGCTCGAAGGTAGACATAGATAAAATCTTCGTTTTATTGTCATTGGATGATGTTTCCATTAGCATCAAGCCAAGGAAGAATTGAAGAAGTGCACAGTGAAAATGTGAAGTACAGGACCACCCTTGCTGGTCTAGTCATGGCAGGTGAAACTAACTCCACTTTCTCAGCGGTACTGGACGTTACCAGCATCTGAACGACGAGTCACTAGATCTTCTTACCTCCATCTCCTGTCGATACATTACATGTGACGAGTTGCAAGTTTTAGTTTCAATCTCAATTTAGTGTACATTCACATCAAGCAGTGAAGATACCATCCGACCAAGTTCGAGATCAATAGATCCACTCATCCGTAATGCAACCACATGAATAGAATTTTCAGTCTACTTGACATCTGAAAACACGAACAAAAAGGAACCCTTTGATTTGATTCAAACATTATCCTGCTAAGATATTAGAATATTCCCAGCAAGAGAGAAGCTCAAAAACCCATTTTCAGACATGTGCACTAGAAGTCATCCATGGAAAAATCTCCGATACAGGACCCAAGCTACAAACAAAAACCACCCTAGAACTCCTGAGAGGCAGACTCAATGTCTCCCTTCCCTTCACCCATCTTTTCCGACAACAGAGTTTTATGAATGTTGAGCAACGCTCCTCCATTAGCAATGGTCACAGAACCCAGGAACTCGCTCAATTCCTCATAGTTCCTCAATGCAAGCTGGAAATGACTCGGACAATCCTGTTTTTCTAGTTGTCCCTTGCTGCAATTTTCAGCAAGCTCCAACTCCTAGAACCCCAAAACAAGCTCCATTAGATTAACGCATGAAACCAAATTCAACAGACAAGTTCAAGGGCTTATAAGAACGTTAACAAACAAAATCAAAGTAATGCACAAAATCCAGACAACAGTACAACAAGGAGGATAATTTTTTTTTTTTTTTTTTTTTTTTTTGTATGCTGGGTGGGGTGATGATTCAGATGAAGAAAATGGATTTGACCCATTGGGAAAACTTGCCAAACACCCCAAATTTTCCTCAAGGGGCTTTGTGGGCCTAAAGCTTCTTGTGAATGCTGAATCAAAAAAGCTCCTAAGGCAAGTCACTCCCTAAGTCCAGCCAAGGTGTTGCAATTATGTTTTCAGGTCTTACTTTTCCTGATTCTTCTGCAGGAAAATCTCGATTCATAAACAAGAAGTGCTCTTAAAAGGTAGAAGCGAAGCGACAATGAGAAATGAAAACACCACAACACGAACAGGATTTAGAAACAAGCAGCACACACAACAGCAATACAAAATCCACGGTTACGCAGCATTTTTTTTTCTACATTGGTACAACCATTCTGAAACACGAGGGAGATTTCATTCAGTGTTCACCTGTGAAGCCTTCATATTCTTCACCCGCGGGAAAGTACGGGTTTTCCAAGGGCTGGCCCTCCATCGTGTAAATTATAATTCTGGTATGTGTTCAAAAGTTTGATAATCATCCTTCTTATGGTCCACTCATACCTTCTCATAGAATTCATGAGACAGGTCAAAAAAAAAAAAAAAAAAAAACATTAACTTTTGAATCGTGGGATGTGTTCGATGCCAGATGTAACCTTTCGAACCATTCATGGCGACTGATGGTTAGATCTTTTAAGACACAGCATTGTTCCCTTCTCCAAATTCATTGGTCTAAGCTCCTCTAATTCCTCAAGGAAGATCTTGAGCTTTGGAAACTGCCCTTTCTTGAAATCCAATTGTTATCCATCATAAACTAAAGGCAGTTCCAGCTCTACTAGCTTTGGCAATTTTCCGAGGGTTACAAGGAGATCTTCCTCCAAGTGACTCATTCTTAATAAGATCTTTGTCAAACATTTACCGGACAATATCCAACCTGGCAACTTCTCCAAATAGCCATGTGAGTAGAGATGTTTAAAATACTTGGGAGGCGGGATAAGCCATGGAGATCAAGTATCTCGTTCTTGTAAAGTGCATGTACATTGAGAGGCTTTAGCTACTTTAAATTCTCAAGGGAAGTGCACAACAACTCACCTTGTTCCTAAATCAACTTGGTGATTCCCAACCGTCTTAATTTTTGTTAGATTCCCAAGATCTTTCAATGGGCTGTCTGCTTCCACGAAACAGAGCTTTTCTAGGCACTTGGGTCCTCCGACTCTCCGCACAATGCCTTGAAGCCAATTAGCTCGTAACTCTCCATCAAGGGGGTCTTTCTCGTGATGATTCTTTCCAGTCCTTCAACCTCCTTAGGTAATTCAATGACCAAGCTTTGTTTAAGATCTAAAAATTCTAGATGCGTAAGAATTTCTATGGAGGCTGGGATTTCTTCGGTTAAGGTATCCCTTAAGCTCAAGTACCTGAGAAGGATTAGCTTGAACAATGCAACACCTTGAGAAGCTTAAACTTGAATGGAAATAATGGATTCTCAGAAGTCCCCATTGTCGAAGCATCGGATGAGGAGAGATTAAACATGAATAGAGAATGAAGTTGAGAGAGTTTCTCTTCATTCAAATCTGACTGTTCCTCCTTGGACGGATAGGTGTCTTTTAGGCCAGTTGGTGCTGCCCACACTACTAGTTGTCCTTAATAGGTCCAAATGATCAGAAAAGGAAGCAGAAATCTCTCGCAAATGATCATCCACTTGGAATGTGGAGAGCTCTCGATCACTTCTTAATTCCATGGGATGGATGCACTTTCTATCAAGAATGTCATTGAAAAGACGGCCTTTACTTTTAGATCGGTTAGGAATCCTTCTGCTGTCCATAGACGAGAAACTCTGTTGCAACTGATCTCGCTATTCTCGGGGAAAATCCTCATGTACAAAAGGCAAAACGGGTGGTTGTCATTGGAAAGAACCTCCAGTAGGTTATCTGAGGACCCTCCGCTTACCAATATATGCCGTCGTTCTAGAGTTGTCCTTAAGAAGCAACCTGATCAGCTGCTCCTTATGACCGTGCAATCCGACCGGATCACCTCCTTGGGTCAGACCTGAATCCTTGGAGGACTTTCCATGACAGAACTTCCCTCCCCTGTTTCGCAGTGCCTTTTGGAGGTAGATCCTTCTTCCTCCGATGTTTTATCATCAATATTGGGAGCAGATACTCCTTCTCGTCTCTTAAGGGCGTCTAGACGTTTGCAAAGTGTTTCGGAAAAGGCATCCCGGCGAGACCTGAATCGATCTCAGCTGAAGTTGCCCAACTACCCAAGTAGTTCAGACGTCCATTGTTAACGCGTAATAATCTATTTTCGCATCTTCTAACGCAGCCAAATATCGATCGAAATATCGTAGAGCAGATCCTTCCAGTCGTAAGGGAGATCGCCACGTACCAGTGAAGGCCCGCCTTGAGCCGAGGAGCCCTGAGAATTTGCTAAGCAGATCCTTCTCCTTCTTTATCATGGGATTTGCCCTCGCGTCGAAAGACCACTCTCTCTTCCCCTTCTCTGGTGTCCGCCATCTTCCCTTGCCATCACGCCAATCCAGGGATCCAGAACTCAGCTGTTGCAAGGATTGTTTGATCAGGAATAAGAGCATGGAGGATCGATCATGGAAAAGTCGTCTGCCATCAAAATTCAAATCAAGGTCTTCAAGGCATATCGGAAGTCACAATGCAAAGGGTGGACTATATTAGGTAGATAATCTTCGTTCTAGACTTCTAGTCACCCTTCTCGACCTTTTATATTTTAAAAGGAGAAATGACTAAGTAATAGTTTTTAGCAGATAGCTGGGGGTGGCGAGGAAGAAGAAGAAAAGGAAAGAAACTGACTCATTTTTATAAATTATTTATAGAAACAAGTAGTTACTTTTTATATTTCTTATTTCTGTTTTAAATCCATTCTCCGACCACTTTTCTATTCTGGTAAATAAAAAAAATTAACTAACATCATCGGACGAATTTCTGTTCTTTTTATATTCTAAATAACAAAAGAACAAATAAACATGAACGTTACCATGTAGTGTTTAAACAAAATGGGTCATCTCATGAAAAGTGGCCCACGTTAGATCACTAATTGTGACTCATAAGATAACTGATGATGAGTGGATTACCAAGTCAGAAATTGTAAGCAAGATTTGGGCAAAAGAACTTGATTGAATTTCACTTAAAGGTTGAGAACGACATTGGTTTAATCAAAAAGTTTAGAATTGAATTTTTCATACAATAAGCTTAGAAATGAATTTGCAAACTTATTAACTATCTTCAACCTAGGTCAACATAAAATAAATGTCCCAAAAGATTTGTTATGACCGGTGAGCAACAAATTAAAACTCATGTAAGGTCTTTAAAATTCATTAGAGATATAATCTAGCTGACTCTAATAACTGTTCTCATGACTAACGTTGAAAAGGCAAACTTAAACAATTCCAAGATGCAAATATTAATTTGCACTTCACAATTGCAACAAATTTTGCATGGTCAATGAAGTGTTGGCTGCATTCCGGGAAAAACAACTGAAATGTCGAGAATTGTTGAATGGGCTAACCAAGAATACGACTGATAACAACATCCAGAAACAAAAGCTGTTTTCCTACCTAATTCTATTTTTTCAGAATGAAATATTGTTATAGTTGTGTTGCTTTTACGATTCATTAATTAATTTGATTAATATTCAATTTCTATATCAGTACCTACTACAAAATTTTATAAGGCCATTCTTGATTCTTAACCTTAGAATCTCACCATCCTAAGGTTCTATCTATGTTATATTTTGGATGGATCTGCGGACCTCAAGTGCCACAACTTTGGCCAAAGAGACACTTAAGTACCATAACTACGAAAGGTACACTTAAGTGCCAAAATCGAATAAAATGAATCACTTGAGTGTCAATCCGACCAAAATGCCGACGTGGCATTTTTCCGGCAAAGCGCGCTCAAAACGCGCCGTTTTGGCCACGTCGACGTGCAAAACGGCGTCGTTTTTGGGCTGACGTGGAAAAATTAATTAAATTAAATTAAATTTAAATTTAGTTAAAATATTTAAAATTAATAATTTTAAAATTAAATTTAGTTAAAATATTTTAAAAATAATAATTTTAAAAACTTTAAAAACTTTAAAAAAACTCTAAAAAGTTTTAAAAAATTTTTAAAAAATGGAACGGGGAGGCGGCCGAGCCCTCGTTTCTTCGCCGCCGCCGCCCGCCGGGAAGGGCCGGCGACGGCGGGGGAGGGTCGGCCCGGGGTCACCGGGCCCTAGATCCGGCGAGGGCCGCGAGCCTGGATCTAGGCGAGGCCGCAAGCCCTCGCCGCTGAATTTAGGGGGCTCGCGGCCCTCTCCCAGATCCGGCGAGGGTCGACGGCCCTTGGCCCGGTGGGCGAGGGCCGCCAACCCTCGCCGGATGCTGGCGAGGGCTGCGACCTCGCCCCAAATCGGGCGAGGGCTCGCAAGCCATCACCGCCGGTCGGCCGGGGTCATCGGCCCTGGCCGGGGCCCGCGACCTCGGCCAACCCTCCCCCGCCGTCGCCGGCCCTCCCCGGCCGCGGCGGCGGTGGCGATGGCGGGCCGAGGGCTCTCGGCCCGCCTCCCACCGTTCCCTTTTTTTTTTTTTTTGTTATTTTTTTGAAGTTTTTAAAATTTTAAATTATTATTTTTTTAAATATTTTAACTAAATTTAATTTTAAAATTATTATTTTTAAATATTTTAACTAAATTTAATTTTAAATTTAATTTTTTTTAATTTTTAATTTTTTTACCACGTCGGCTCAAAACGACGCCATTTTGACCACGTCAGCGTGCAAAACGACGTCATTTTGGGCGCGCTTCGCCGGAAAAACGCCACGTTGGCGTTTTGGCCGAAGTAGCACTCAAGTAATCCGTTTTTCTTCGAATGTGGCACTTAAGTGTACATTTCGTAAGTTATGGCACTTAACTGTCCCTTTGACCAAAATTATGGCACTTGAAGCGTTCTTTTACCTTTTTGGATGATATTATGATGACCAAGACTTACCTAATAACAACAGATCAACACAACAAATAATTAACGACTAGTCAGGCAGACTTATTCGTTTGTATTTTTCGTGCCAAGTTCCTCATGCTCCTGTCCTCATTTTGTTGGGAAAGTGAAGGACTCGATCACATGTCCCAAATGCGTTCTTCATATTAACTTAAGGATTTGTTTATTTCATGAAATAAACATTTCAAAAAAGCATTTTTTGAATTTTCCAACGATTAGTTTGCTTAGAAAAATAAGTCAACGGAAACCTATGCTTAAATCTAAAAAAAAAAAAAAAAAAAAAAAAATTATTTCCTTTTTAAAAATCAAAAATCATTTCCATAATATAACTAGATATTAACGCTTAAACCTAAAATTCTACACTTGGACATGGAAACCTAATGTTGGTTCATGGGCCTCAATATCTAAGACCATGTATCTAGCACTCAAGCTGGGGACCATTAAGGTGGGCCCATGACCTTGATGCCCATCGCCCAATCCCCAATGCATGTGCTCGAGTCCATTGAGGATCAGCATGGGACCTCGGGGCATGTGCCCAAGGCTCTAGTCCCTAGGCTTGGGTCATTAAGGTTGAGCCCAAAGGCTAAGCACGAGATCCTAGTACCCAAGCTTGCATACCGAACACCCAAGCCGAGGTCCACAAATGTCATGCCTAGGTTCTTATTGCTCGAGCTCAAGTCCCTAGTGCTTGAACCAAGGTCTATCAAGACCAAGGCTCGAGACCCTAGTGTCCATGCTCGAGTCCATTGAAGCTGGGCCTAGGACCCCGATGCTTATGCTCTCATCCATTGAGGCTGGGGTTGGTACCTTGGCACTCGCACCCCAGTCCATGAAAGGTGGGCCTAACACCTAGATGCTAGTGCCCCAACCCTTGGTGCCTGTGTCGAGGTTGATCAAGGCCGGACCCAAGACGTGGTGCCCGTACTTAGATCTCCAATCCCTTATGCACAAGTTACTAACACCCAAATAGTGTATTTCTATTTGGAAAAATCAAATCGGATTTTTCATATCAAACTTTGGAATATATTTTTCAATTCATTATCAAGTTTTAGCTAAACACTAAAAAAATTTGTTGTGTTCTTGAACACAGACTTCTTGGAAAATATTAACCACCCACCTGGGTGGCGTTGCTGGCTTTGGGCCCTCTCCCCCTCGTGAAGGGGAGGGGTTCGAATCCCCAATGCGTCACAGGGTGACTTAACTGGCCGCGTGAGTGTGATAGCTAGCTTGCGTCAACCCCAAGTTCTTCCCGCCACTGTCGGCTTTCGAGGTTTCCTAGGTCACCAAAAAAAAAAAAAAAAAAAAAAAACTTCTTGGAAAATATTTTTGAAAATTTGTTGTATTTTCTGCAAAACAAATTGAGCTTCAGTCTATACAAGTGTAAAGCAAAGACTCGAGAAAAAGAGAAAAGAGATAAGGTAAGAAGAAAAACAAAAAAAGAAAAAAGAAAAAATTTAGTAATTTAAACAAAACAGGGTCGTCTTTTGAAAAGTTATCTAGATTAGATAACTAATCATGACCCGTAGGATGGCTAGCGATGAGTAAATCACCACATCAGAAATTTTAAACATGATATCGGTGGGAGGATTTAATTGAATTTTCATTCAAGGTTGAAAACGACATTGGTTCAATTAAAAGGGGAAAGCTATCTAAAAAGTTTTAAATATATTACACTTTTACCAATTCAGTCTTAAACTTTTAATTCACCAATTGAGTTATAAATCTTTTTATGTTTTGCTAATTAAATCAACCAATTTTAGCCAAAAATCACTAATGTGAACGCCGACTATCTTATATAGCACTACTGACATTAACATGAACAATTTTTAATAATAGATAATATTTTTCGCATTTTTGTTATTTTTTAATTTTCTTGAGGGTTATAGGAGATCTAACACAAATCTTACATGGAAATGCATATGCAGGTTAGGAATTAAATCACTAAGGATCCTTTCCTTTAGAAGCTCATTTGAGTAAAGTAATTTATTCAGAGTGCGTCTCTGTATAGCATGTTAAATCTGCATATTTATATTTCCTTTAATGATTTAGTCTATCTTAGAAAATTTGTATGGACGGTGCCCTGTCCTTGAGGATTATAATAGGTCTTAATCGATTCTTATGTGGAAATGCATATGCATGTTAGAAATTAAATCACTAAGGATCCTTTCCTTTAGAAGCTGATTTGAGCAAAGTGATTTATTTAGACTGCGACTCGTTATAGCACGTTAAATCTGCATATTTATATTTCCTTTAATAGATTAGTCTATTTTAGAGAATCTGCATGGACGGTGCCCTGTCCTTGACCGTAATAATAGGTCTTTTTCATTCAATTCTTCCATGGAAATGCATATGCATATTCGGAAATAAAACAGACTAATGATCCTTTCCTTCAAAAGAAAAAAAAAAACTACCATTGTTCGCTTCTGAAGGGTCATGAGACCAACGCCATTTCTTCATTTTGCTTCTCCTATACATATATGTGCTCCAACTTCAACTATCTGACACAGAAAATAGAAGCAAGAAGCTTCTTTCTTTCTTTCGCAATTTCGAGATGAAAGACCAGAAATGCAGATTGTCTGCGACCACCTTGACGATTTTCATTCTCGGTCTTACTTGCATTCTAAGCATCTCCCCTGCTGATACTGCCACTGCAGTAGCTGATTCGGGTGGCTCGTTGTCAACTTATATAATCCAAGTACGAAAGCCAACGGACAAACATTTTGCTACTTCAGAGGATCTGGATGCTTTATACCGGTCATTTTTCCCTACCACAGCAACCAGCTCTAACCAAGAGCAAAGAATGGTTCACTCATACCGACATGTGGTATCCGGGTTCGCGGCCAAATTGACGCCGAGGAAGCTAAAGCCATTCGGAACAGGGACGGTGTTTTGTATGTGCGTCCGGAGAGGGTGCTCTCTCTACACACAACTCGCACCCCCGAGTTCTTGGGATTGCGCCAAGAAGTCGGGCTCTGGAAGGACTCCAACTTCGGCAAGGGTGTGATCATCGGAGTATTGGACTCAGGGATATATCCCCAGCACTCTTCCTTCAGCGGCGAGGGGTTGCCACCGCCCCCGGCCAAATGGAAGGGCAAGTGCGTCTTCAACGACGCATACTGCAACAACAACCTCATCGGTGCGAGGTCCATCGTTTACGGGGAATTCGAACAGCCATTTGATGATGTGGGCCACGGCACACACGCTGCCAGCACAGCTGCGGGTGCTTTTGTGAAGAATGTCAGCGCGCTCGGTAATGCCAAAGGCACGGCCGCAGGCATAGCGCCTCTTGCGCATTTGGCAATCTACCAGGTTTGCTATATATTAGGGGGTGCCTTGAGGCCGACATATTAGCTGGGTTCGATGCGGCCATCGAGGATGGTGTCGATGTGATTTCCCTCTCTGTTGGAGGGGATTCCTCTCCGTTCTTCGACGATGCGATTGCAAAAGGTTCATTTGCCGCCATCCAAAAGGGCATCTTCGTGAGCAGCTCCGCGGGGAATAGGGGCCCATACAACCACTCATTGTCAAACGAGGCAACGTGGCTTCTCAACGTGGGAGCCAGCACCATAGACCGCAGCATAAAGGCCACGGCGCGGCTGGGGAACGGGAAGGAGTTCGATGGGGAAACCTTGTACCAACCGCAAGACTTCGATCCAACGCTACTTCCCCTGGTTGATCCAGGACTAAACGGAGATGACTCCTCGGCCCTTTGCCTTCCCGGATCACTAAAAGACCTCTCGGACCTCAAAGGAAATGTGATCGTGTGCTCCGTAGACTACGGCGGTGTTGCGCGAGTTGACCAAGGTCAAGAGGTCAAGGATGCAGGTGGTGCGGCCATGATCCTCGTGAACAGTCCTCTCTGGAGGGAGCCACCACCCTTGCCGATAAGCATGTCCTACCCGCTGTCCATGTGGGATATGACGTGGGGAGAGAGATCAAGAGCTACCTAAACACCACCTCAGCGCCGAACGCCACGATCCTATTCAAAGGCGCTAACATCGGGAGTTCGGTCGCCCCGGTTGTAGCATCCTTCTCTTCCCGCGGCCCCAACTACCAAAGCAAAGGCATCCTCAAACCGGACATCATCGGCCCGAGTGTGAACATTCTCGCTGCTTGGCCAGTTAGTTTAGACAATTCTACGTATGATGAGCACTCATTCAACGTGATCTCCGGGACCTCCATGTCCTGCCCCAACCTCAGTGGTGTGGCGGCACTGCTCAAGAGCGCACACCCCGACTGGTCTCCAGCGGCCATCAAGTCCGCCATCATTACCACTGCCTCCACCTCTAACACGGAGGGCCAACCCATCTTGGACCAGTCGCTCAATCCAGCAAACATATTCACCACTGGCGCAGGACATGTCAACCCATCAAAGGCTGTTGACCCGGGTCTCATTTACGACATCGAACCGCAAGATTACATTCCTTACCTTTGTGGGCTCAACTACACCGACTCCGAAATCGAGCTCATAGTTAAAGAAAAGGTCACATGCTGGAGCACTGGGAGTATACCCGATTACCAGCTCAACTATCCATCGATCAGCTTGAGCTTTGACAGTACGGTGACGAAGTTTAACGTGACGAGGAAGGTGAGGAATGTCGGACCTGCTAACTCGTCTTACAGGATGGTTATCGACCCCATCACGGGTCTCAACTCAATTGGCGTGTACCCGAGTAATCTAGAGTTCACGAAGGTGAACGAGACAGCGAGTTTCAGCGTTGACTTCGCAAGGAATAAGACGGCGACCCCGCCCCTTGCTCAAGGGGCGATCACATGGGTATCTGCTAAGCATTCAGTTCGAACCCCTGTCGCCGTTGTCTTTTAGTCATCGCAAGCAGTGTATGTAATTTCTAGATTCTTCTGACGTAAAGTTGATAAATTTCAAACACAACAATTAGTTAAAGAATGTTCCGTATAAAATTCATTGTATATGTATCGTAAAGGGATAAACTCGTCTACACATGAATAATAAATGTGTTTCTCTCGTTCGGGTCGTGAACCGGGTCGGACGTGGGTCGCAAACCGGGTCGCAAACCGGGTAGTGTTTTTGGGCGTAGCGGGCCGGGTCTGGACCAGCTGATCCTTGGGTCGGCCTGTTTTCATTTTGTTCGGGCTTTGTTTTTTTTAAAAGGGGTATACTGGGCCGCGAGCCCAACCCGGTCCGCCAATTTCAACGAACCAGGTTGGTCCCAACCTGGGAATCCGACCCAGGGCCTTCTTTTTAATATATAACATTATATTATAATAAAAAATAATAGTTTATTTTCAAAAAAAAAATATCCCATATTTTCCTAAAAGGTCCAAAAAAATCAAAAAAAGTCAAAAAATGATTTATACTTTCAAAAAAAGATCAAAAATCCAAAAAATGCTTTTATGTTTAAAAAGAATAGAAAAGACCAAAAAAGTGCATTCCCTCCACAAAATGCAAGGAAAATCCTTTGAAAATCCAAAAAGTCTTCCAGTAGGAATAATAAGAATCAAAGTCTAGGTTGGTTGGTGAGCCTAGTGATAGGAGACTATCTAGCTTGGTTCAAAGAGCACTTGTTGGGTTAAAGATTTTTTTGTTGCTAAATGTTTCGGCCTAAATGATGAACTTTTGACCCTACTTCTTTGGATGGGTGTTCACCCCAAAGTGTTCTCGGACTACATGCATACATCCGTAAGTAACTTAGTGCAACATGGCATATTTCATTGAGAGGAATCAACAAAGAAAAGAAAGAGGGTTCCAAACCTATCAACTTGTAACAAGTTTCTGGATCGAAGTAGGACATTCTCCTTTTTTCACTTCAAATCGAATTCGAAACCGGCGTGAGGCTGCTAGATGCTTTTGATCAATAGAATAGGAAGAGAAGCCAAAAATCAAAACTAGAAAAATGTTCATCGATTCTTTCTTTGTCGAATTCTCACCCATCCAACTTCCTTATGATTCTCTTCCAGAAAGAAGTCAATTCTTCTTGGACGAGGATCTATCGTTCTTCATTCTATTCATATTGCAGTTAAGAGAAAAAGAGTCCCCAAGGCAACCACTCGTGTCTTTCTTGGATATGCTCAGTCCAGGTTAAATAATATTAGGGATCGGAAGGGCATTAGTGATTAACTAGTGTAATTAAATCCCTAAACTTAGTTTTTCTGATTGCGCATGAGCAAATATTCCTTTCAATATTTCACTTGGATTTCTAATTGACCCACCACAAATTGATTAGTAGCGACTCCTCAACTTTTAGGTATATATATATTAAACCAATAAGTTGTGAATTGATGGGCTTGGGAGTGCCCCGGCTAAGCCTAATAGATCTAGCCAAATCATGAGCCTCTATAGGCCCACCCTAATCGGGGGCGCCGAAAAAGAGGTCACGACAATTTGTACTAGATCTTATAAAAGCCACGGCACATATTTTCACAATAAAAGTTATTACGGGAAAGTTGTATCAAATATGTTTAATTCATTTCTCCATATTTATACATGAGAGCTCTTTTGATAAAATGTCGTGTTGTACAATAAGCTGTTCAAGTTCATGTTTGAGTCCAACGTTACGATAATTAATGACCGAGTCAAGCTCGATCAACCAGAGGAAATTGACAAGAGGATAAAAGTTTCTATAAATAAGAACTCCTCTTTCATATATACCAGTTCTAAGCTCACACCATATATGAACATTTGCCTTTATCTAGCTTCTAAAGTAATCTTAAATAATATCAACCAACAATTAACTCCTTGGATAAATGGTAAAACAATTGGGATGCACATTAAGAAGCGCGAAGTGTCAAATGCGATTTTTACTATGCGATCAATTGGATTTAGGCGACAAAAAGAAAAGGTAATATCTTACGAATCTCTATTCTCAATGGAGGTTGCATACCTTTCTTCAATTTGGGAAGGTGGATTTAGTCTTACCTACAAAGGCTGGGTAAAGAAAAAGCAAAGCTCAAACCCAACAAGTCTGGCATCAACAAGGTCTGGTGATGGCCGTTGGGGGAAAATGAAAATAATAGAAAAAGAAAAAAAGATAATAAAAATTTCGAAAAATATTCAAATATTATTAAAAATTGCCCATGTTTTTACCAACTGTATCATGTAAGATAGCCAGTGTATATATCAATGATTTATAGCTAAATTGATTGGATAAACTCAATTAAAAAATCATAAAAAAAATTATGACTTAATTAGCAAAATTTAAATATTTAGTACGGAATTATCAAAATATAGTAAGTTTAGGGCTTTTTGATCATTTTCCCCAGCACAAATGTCCCATTCCTGGGATTGCTCTCATCTGGCTCGCCATTGTTGCGGTAACCGCTCTTATTTTTCTTTTCCCATGGCCTTCTCCGCTTAAGTTGCTTCTCTGCACTCTTCGTGACATTGCTCGAGAGATTTCTCACAATGAAACCCACCTTGTAAGATATTATAACGTACGTGGACAAATTTTAAGTGTAATAATGTGACTTGGGGGTGGGAATAGCGAAGAGTGATGCGGCTCTTGGATGATTTGTGCAAATTTCTTAAAATTGACTTAAGCGCATTATTTTTTTTAAAGGTTTTGGTTTCGATATCCAGACCTATGGCAAAGTTGTGTTAAAGTCATAACAAGTTCTAGAGATTTGTCTTCCCTCTTCTCAATTTTGGATGAATTTTACGATTTCTCTTTAGCTAGAAGCTTTGTATTTGACGAAGAGTGATGCAGCTCTTGGCTGTTATTCTAGCAAATGTCCTAAAAAAGCTATGTCATTATTTGTTTGTACTATGATAGAAAAGCATACTTGTGATAGAGATGTGCCATGTCTCGACTTGGATGATTATTTATCCTCTTCTCCTTGAGACAGGTCCGAATCGATCCATAAAACTACATTTGCGAGAAGATGTTGCCCTGGTTAATGGCACAACTACATTTTGACCCAAAAAAAGAAAGGAAAAAAATGGCACAACAACATAAGTGAGATAAGTTCATACGTATTTCTTTAATTTTTGTCTTTTCGTATTTGAGCATTCGAACTTTCCGTTGATCATCAAGGATATTAAAATCTTGTGATTCATATATCATCGTACTTGATTTTTTTTTTTTTATACTATAATTGAGTTTTGCACCAAAAAACATTTTGTATATCGTCTTTACCCAAAAAAAAAAAAAAACATTTGAACTAGCTATTCAAAGTGTCAAAAAAAAGAAGTGCTCTCAATCTTCGAGCATACTATCCTCCTTCCACTAATGAAAGCAGTTTGATCGAGGCAAACAGAATCAAGAAGATCTGCTCCCGATCTTTTAGCTATAATGGAAGTAATACGAACCTGCATATTATGTTGCAGCAAGAAAATAGGCCTATAATCACTCATTTTAGTGGGATTAGGCACCTTAAGAAATAACGGGGCACTATCTCCTGTGTATATTAGGTTTAGATTGAGGGCCTCATGTAGGTAATAGCATACCCACTGGTGGGCATTGTAAAACATGACAAGGGAAAATGCAATTTTGGGAAACAAGTCAAAGTGTCATGGCTATCTTTTTCTTCTTTGTCTAACATCTTCATTGTTGCCATGTATATTGTACAGGGATAAGTACACTATAAGTGTCAAAAGTTGTGTACAATGTTTACTTTAGTGCCAAAAGTTTTCACCGTCTCACTTAAATGCTAAATCGGAGGAAAAACAATCACTTTAGTGTCAATGGCGAGAAATTCCGGCCAAACTAATTACGTGTCATTTATAATTAAAATAATAATATGACTTGGCAAACTTTTTAAAAAATCTAATCCATGTGGCATTTCCACGTGGCATGCTCAGCACTGAAGTGATTATTTTTTAACAACGACTAACATTGAAATGATCACTTTAAATAAAATTTAGCACTCAAATGATCATTATTAATAAAATTTGGCACTTAAATTATCACTATTTATAACTTTTGGACAACGTTGTTTAGGGGTTATATGTTGACTAGTCATGCCGATGAGCCACGTAAGATTGAGAAATTAATAAAATATAGTAATGTCGGATTTCTGGCCAGAATTGACACTTAAATTGTCGTTTTTTTTTTTTAAAAAAAGTAGCACTTAAAGTGATCCAAAAAAAAACTTTTAGCATTAAAGTGAGCGCCATACACAATTATTGACACTTCTAGTGTACTGACCATGAAGAGATAATTGGAGAAGAGAAATTTCAGCAAGCTATCAGCTAACCCTTGCGTCCATTATTGGTTGCCACTTATTATACCATCAAGCTAATGATCACCCATCACCAGCGATGTACTAAACGAATTTACTCATTCAAACCAACACTTCGAAACAACATCACATCTAAATTTTGCCCTTTGCACAATGACGCACAAATGATTGCACGCATTTGAAGCATCGAGCTTATTTTACATTCAAAATAATAATGAAATAATGCATAACCGCACTCAAAGAATACCATCAAGGTACTCGCTACCACACATCTCACACTTATGTCCTGCACCTGCACCTGGACATATTAATTTGGAACGATCACAAGACACACACAAAAGAAATAAATAACACAGCATTCCAAAATTGCTAAAGACCACGTCTGGTAATGCACACAAACAACGAATTTCTTCTGTAGAGCCACTAATTCCATCCGATTTGAATGATTATATGCTCCATTAGATCACCTATCTGGACACATATCGAGCTGGACTTGTGGATATGCAATATTCATGCCCATCTCGGGTTGGCGTTGCTGGTGCCATGGCACGCTGCAACAAAATCACAATCCTCAGCTTCCGAATCCATTATAAGAGTTTATGATAATATACCATCTAAGTTTGACGTCAAAGCTCTCGGATTCAATTTATCAAAACCACCAACACCAAAGCTTAACTGGTGGCATCGTACAGAAACCTTCTCTGTTGGAAGCAACCATTCATATACTAAGTACACGTACAGAAAGAAGAAGGGGAAAAGTAACTGAAAACAACATTTTTTGATGCAGTTATGGAGTAGTTTTAGGGAGATAGACTCGTTTAAACATTAACCCAACTAGCTCTATGCAAAAATCTAGAGTGTGCTTTTAAATTTGCTTCCACTAGCATTGGGCAAGAAGTGAAAGTAACTCAAACGTCATGGTTAATATAGGCTTGTATTAAGAAGAGTTTCGTAAATATTTAAGCAAACAAGCTTGCACGTTTTTCTTTTATCTTTAACTGTATTAGCGCTTTCTTAATTGCGTTCTAACACCATCTGTAATTAACCCCTGAAAAATTACAAGTATATGAAACTATAGATAGTACTAAGGAAACAAGAACAACAACTAAAAGCTCAAGTAGCAACAAAAGTCACCCCAAAGAAAACTTCTTTTCTTATAAAGAGAGAGAATTCAAAAGCAAAGCCACAGTCGAAATCGCAAAATCTGCCCAAACAGAAGTGAACCCCGTTTATGAGGGTTTCATCTATTTATTTATAGGTGATTCCAACCTCAGAGTGGGCTGGGATTCTCCCATCAATCAAATTTAAGGAACAACTACTGAATAACGCGTTACTCGACAAAAGGAATGGGGATACCTTTTCATGCAGTGATTGGTTTAATCTCATGAGCCTACTTGACCAACACTAATGGATTTTAATTCATTTTCAGTTGGAATAAGGCTTACCTGGATGGACTATTTCTTATCATAGGAAGCACATCCACTATGGCTCTTTCTATCAAGACTTTATGCTCAATCTTCATGCGCTGCGAACTTCTTCATTCCCTTCGACCACTGTCACAAATTTATCGGGCATACTAAAATGTTCGAGGTATGTCAACTTTGGGGGAATAGTGATGACTTGTGGCACTGTTGTCAATGACTTGCATCGACCTAGGAATAACCTTTCAAGATTTGGAAGGGCTCCTTCTTTAAAATATATGGATATAAGTTTGTCAAATATATCTATGCCTAAAAAGCGAAGTTCTTTAAAACTACCTTCCCCAAATGTGATCACAGATACCTCATTAAACACTTCTTGTAGTTCCAGATGCTTCAGATTCCATAACTCTACCAAACGTTGGAATTGATGTCCATTCAATCAACTCCTCTTGAGGACCAATTTGACCAAATTAGTAGGAGAGAGCATCCATTTAGACAAAATTACCAAATATCCTATTAGGTGAGCCCGCTGAAGGTATTCGTGTTTGTTGAATTGTTGATCTAATTTCTAGAAACTTCAAGGTTGATATGTCGCGACCTAAATTTCGAGCACACCATCTAAGTTTAGGTTAATAAACTACTAAGTCTTTAAGCTTAGCTCAGGCTCTCCCAAGTCTATACCAATTCGCAACTTAAGTCTAAATTTTTAAACTTACAAAAGGTTATTAACTAGGAGTTGCCACTAATTGGTTTACGGTAGATCGATTAGACACCTAAGTAAAATAATGGGAGGACTATTTTACTTATACGAACCAAAAACTAAAGGTACGGGGACTTGGTTACACTAAATTTCTCTAATACCCTTTCGGTACCATTTCTTTTTAATTTTTAAATATGTTTTTGCAAGCAGCTTGAATTTATTTTAAGCTAAGTTACTATTATGCAATGGGATAATCACACAGATACTAAATCATTATTAAACATTCAATAAATAAATTGCATCACACAAAGCAAACAATTTTTGGGTTTTCTTAGATTTTTTTTTATATATAATGCATTTCTAAATACATGACCTAATTTTACTAACAAACAAATTCTAATTAAATAATCCTATTATGCAAAATAATTAATATGCACCTCATGACCTAATTTTACTAGTAAATAAATTCTAATTAAATGATTCTATTATGCAAACTAGTTAATATGCACCTAGTATTTTTGTATTTTTTTCATTGGAATTTAGATTTTATGAAAACCCTAACTAATCTATCTAAAAGGGATCATTTTCTAATTTATTCTAGGGATTAGTTTGACTTAATCCTATCCTATCTTAGAAAACTATTTTTTGGAAAAATAAGATAATTAAAATGTGCAAGCATTATCTAAAACCCTAAAAAAAATTATTTAGGTCCAACCCTAACTTATTTCTAAAAATGCAATCCTAAAAATATAATCCTGAAAAAAAAAAAAAAATCTAGTTTACTAAACATACATGCTTGATTTACTAAACCTATATGCTCATGCGAAGTTTTGATTTTTTGATTTTTTTAGTTTTTTTTAGATAAGTAATTATTAAATAAATATTAAATCTAAACTATCAACAAAATAAATGATTTAAATAATCGAAAAATAACTGTTGTCTCACAGATTAAATTAACGATCATTCTAACCCTAATTATCACGACAAATAGGTCAAAATAATTAAAAATCTGATCCGAAGTCTTACGGATCAAATTAATAATTATAATGATTTAGCAATTAAAATTATACCAAAAAAGCCCAAAATTAATATAATTAAAAAAATGATCCGATGTCTCTCGGATTAAATTAATAATTACAATAATTCGGACAGAATCCTAGCGAATAATGCCTACAAAATGCACAAATATTAACATTGACAAACCATATTCTAACTTAAACAATAATAACAAAATTTAAAATGAATAAATAAATGACAATAAAATAAATAATAAACTACCTAGGTGAAATTTGAAAAAAAAAAGAGGAACGGCGGCGATGAGCGGCGGCGCGGTGGCGTTAAGCTCCAGTGCAGGGGACGGCGGGCAAGGGCGGAGCAGCAACGGCGAGTCGGGGGCCGGCGAGGATAGTGTTGGGTGGAGCGGTGGCTGTGCGGGGTTGGTGATGCCAGGGCTCACCGGCGCGGCACCGCGATGATGACGCGGCGGTGGTGCGGGTTGCTGCGGGTCACAGGTTGCTACGCGGCGATGCTCGCGGGTGCTGGTGCGCGGAGGGAGCGGGGCGCGGCGATGAACTCAGGCTACCGGCGAAGGGAGAGCAACGAACGGGTGAGCTACTTCGGAGTAGGCGTTCGTGGGTCACCAGCGGAGGCGGGAGCGGCAGATCTGGACAGAGACGGGGCCGGCGGTGCCGAGGGTTGAGGCGCGGTGCTACACGTCGGGGGGCAGAGCCGTCGGGACAACGATGGCGAAGGGGAAGCTCCGGTGGCAATGGGCGGCGGGCGTTCCGGCGTCGGGTTGCAGGCGGAGCCACAGCCGTGAAGCTGCAGACGTCGGCTCGGTGCAACGATGGGTGAGCGGCGCGCGGCAGGGGCCGGTGACGCGGTGGGCAACAGCAGAACAGCGTGTGGCTTCGCGGAGAAGGAACCCACGAAGAAGAAGCACAGTGCACATCTTTTTCTTTTATCTTTTCTTTTGTTTCTCTCTCTCTCTCTCTCACCTCACGTCTACTCTCTGTACCAATTCTTTCTTCCCCTCCTGTTTCTTTTTCTGCTTTTTCCACGGAAGGAAATAGCTGACTTTTTCTTTTTTCCCTCGAAGCTTTCTTTTTGTACGAACTTTTCTCCAGAACTTTTTACTCTCAATTTCTTCGAAAATCCCTCCTTCCTCTTTGCTCGAAAATTTTTGGTCTCCTTTTATAGTGATTCCGACCACTCTCCTATGGCAATTTTCGAGCTTCCTTTTTCCATTGCCCTAATTCATGTAAATTGGAGCAAAATCTTGCAATCGATTTGATTTTTCCTTAGATATTTCGATTCCTTCCTTTTATCAAATTTCTTACTTTTTTATTCATTTGATTTTTTTATTAAGAATTTACTTACATATTTACTATGATTTAAATATTCACCGGAGTAAGGAGATCAAATCAAAATTTCCACATTCCATTCATAATCAAATCAAATTGATCATTCCCTTATTTTCCTTATTTTTTTTTATGCTATGCAATTTTTATTTTATTTCTTTAAGGTCGTCAAAATTTAGGTATCAACATGATATTAGCTAGAAAAGATAAGAAAAATCCTTAAAAAAAAAAAAATCTAGCCTAGCTTAGGTGGCAAAGAAAAGTGTAGAGGCACAAATGTAGAATTCTCTAGAAAAAGAATGGCTAAACTAGAATTTCCTAGATGAAGTCTACATGGACAGCATTCTACATAAATCTAGAATGTTGTACTTAGTTGATGAAGCGCCCTATAAATAGGAAAGGGGGAGAGTGCAGAAGACCAACAAAAGGTAACAAACTCCTCCCCTTCCTTTGTACTACAACTAAATAAAAACAAAAAAAAAAGCTTTCTTTTGTTCCTTATACTTTTCTTCTTCCACTTTCTTTTACACATTTTTATTATTACTTTGTTCTTGCCCACTTTGTTCTTAGTTCTTTTGCTCTCTTGATAATTCACATACAAAACACACCCTTGCACACACATTAAATACACGCTTCCGCAAACACCAACAATGTTCTTTCATCTCTAAAAATCCCTCTAAAGATCCAATTCCTCCCCATCTTCAACAATTAAATGTAGTGCTTCTAGTTTTGTCAACTTTGCAATGGAAGAGCAAAGATGCTCTACATCTTCACTTCTCAACTTTGAGATACCTAGCCTTTGTAAGTCTACTAGTGTCCCGAGTTCTTTTAGCAACCGTTTTCTTTCCCATTTCTCTCCCCTCACTTATCTTAGCTCTATCATGCATAGTTTTTGCAATGATCTCAAGTGTCCTAATGCTGATGGGACCTTCACACCAAGCTTTGGGTTACTACCTGCATCCAGACTTTTGTCACACTTGTATACTAACATATGGCGAAGTTTTGTTAGCTTCAAAATATTATTTGGTAGTTCATGCACGACGGTATCTTTGAGATCCAAGGTCTCCAGATGTGCAAGATCTTTTATGCCCAACGGAACTTTCCTTATGTTGGTACCCTTAAACTTAGGTACCTAAGATTTTTCGACTGGAGAATCTTTTCAAGAAAAGAATTCAAAGAAACACGATTTTCTTCCTCCTCGGTCAAATGTCTCTGAATATGTAGCACCTTAAGCCTCTCAACCTTCTTTAACAGTTCTTTTAAGGGTTTTGGATACACCTCTTTGAAGAAATGTAGGGAGTGAAGTCGTTTGATCGATGTGTTCTTATTTATTTCACGCATAGGTTTGTGAAAGGACAGGTACCGTACATTATCAGGCAATCCTTCTTCCGGGTGGGTAACAATCATCGTGATTCCTTCATCTTTTGAATATGAAATAATGAGTTGATGTTGAAGGTTGTGAACGGCAGGTTTTGACCCACCCATAACTTGTTTTCTTTCCCCAAATTACATGACGTTCTAATAGGTTTTGCAGAGTTGTCCTTGGATTTTCCAAGACTGGATCATGCTTAGTAAATCCTTCTGCCATCCATAGCCGCATCATGGTGGAGCACCTTATGGGACGATCTAATGGGAAGATGCTCAAGTAAAAAATATAAGCACGGACATCGAGAAGGTGGTCCATGCGCAAAGTAATCGTTTTTCCATATGGGGCAACTTTGTGCCCTCTGGATAGTAGTTTTTCCTCAATCTTGTAACTCAATTTTTTTCACTGAACAACATAGAGTCACTTGCAACATCATTATCTTTATTATCTTTCAAATGCACGTTGCCAGAATCGTGAGTGGCAATCCTTGGCATCTTCTTAACATACGCTCAAAATCAGGTTCAGGATATCCTGTCGAGAAATATTTCGATGAAATAGAGAACGAGAATCATTCTCAAAAAGGAAAACAAGCTCGAAGTCGTGGATAAAATATTTTGGACTCTGTAGCCCAGACATGGAGCGAGATAGGTCTTGCCACGAGTTGTGACAAGCATGCTCGGACTAGTTTCATTTAATTTATTCTGGAGGAAAATGAACACATCCTCTTTGCTTGCATCATCCAAGACGAGTACCCAGCTGAACCTTTGTTGGAAAGCGTCTTCGAGTTTAACCGAGTCTTCTTGTTTGTTCAGCCCCTCTTCAATCAAATTCCACATCGTTGCATTTGCTTTCATGAGCGCTTCCCCTATGTTGTCGGCAAACTCATAGGATCTTAAATCATCGATCCATACACAGTATTAGAAGCAAAGACTTACCCTTTGGTCACGAAGCATGGCACCCACTAGACTAGTCTTGCCTACCCCTTGCGCCCTGTGGACGAAAATCACTTTCGACGGAGTTCTCTCTGTTAGCCATTGGACCAGTTGGTCCATTGGCTCTTTGATACCCACTAACGCATCTATCTTCTCACTTAAGGCATTGACCGATCACCCAACGCCAGCCGAGTGGGAATGGGCTTGGTTGCCGGGTAATCTAAAATGAGCCTGTATGGGACCGATTCTCCCAAAATTATCTTCGTATGTCTTCAACATTTTTTTGATATATCTTGATTTCTCTGCAAAAGTTCCGTCTCCATATCTATGTCGAAGGTAGAAATTAAGACCTCTCCACCTCCCCTCGGAATTGCATCGCTTCATGTCCTCGGTAGCGTCTTGAGAGTCATAGAGAAATTTCTATGCCCATTTTAAGCTTTTCATCAATGACCTCCTTTGAGTAGGCTTTCGCAAGAAGATCTTTGATCTGCTTGATCAAGTGAGGTCGTCAAGTTCATCTTCAGCATATTTAGCAAGTTTCAATTCTTTTTTCCATTCTTCCCATACAGCAGGAATTGGCGCCCCAGACCACCCAACACTGAGGTGGGATCCATTTTCCCCTCCTCTGGTTGGATCAGAGAGAGAGGGAGAGAGGGAGACGGAGAGGATGTAGTCACCGATGGAAATGGCCTAGCTGGGCCATTTCTCCGAGCAAGTATTGATACAGACGAATCTTTCACGATGGGGATTTTGGGGGAGACAAAATCCCTAGATGGGGAATTCGGGGGAGAGACTTTTTATTAATTGGAGGTGGCTTGATAGTGAAGGAGGAACCCTTCTTCCTTGGGCTCTTTTGGCCCCCTCCCTTCCTCTTTATTTATGTATGTTCTCTCCTCTCGTCTCGCTGTCACTCGCAGTAGGAAGGGTACCGGCACTGCACAGCCAACGAATAGAGAGAGAGAGAGAGAGAGAGAGAGAGAGAGGCTTTCAAAGTGCAAAAGTAGAAGTTTGGGTCAAATCTGCTTGTGTGAATTTTTTTTTTACACCTCAGTGGATATGGCCATGTAATTTAATGTAAGATAAAGTGCTATGTGGAAACCATCCAAGATTAGAAGAGAAACTATTTATTTTTTAAATCCTATTCTAGATTTTGATTTTCTTGATTGTTCTTATTATCCCTCTCTTTTAAATACCATGTCGGAAGTCTCTTCTCGAGCAACAGTCATTACAGAGAAGCCATTTATTATATGTAGATCAATTCATATTTATTTTTTTTATGTCGAATTAATTCCATAAAAAGAATCATCTGTGACATGCTCAAAATAGGATAGGTCACATCATTCAAATTGTTTATTTTAGCTTTTAACATTATTATTTTCATTTGTCGCAAGGTGCCAAATAACACACTTACTTTCATACTGTTGAAAACAAAATTGTTAGATCATGGATGGTACTTGTTGATAATAGTTCAACTAAATAAGATACTTTAAGCTTAACCTGATATTTCGACCCCCCCAAAAAAAAAGCTTAACTTGATAAGAATGATCTAGATAGGGGAGATAAATGATTTTGATCACCTTTGAACATGGGTGAGAAATTTGCAGCATTCGTCGGTATATATAAATTATAATTGTGTTCAAGCGGATATATGGGCATTGCAGCCCGACCTCATATAGGCACAAAAGCTAGGTTTTATCGGAGATTATTATTGATTTACTTGGACTCTAAAGCCATTTTGGATCTTCTTTTCAATAAAAATTTGGATGAATGTGATTCTTTGCTACTTCTTGGGATATATCTTGATTCGTTCATGGAGATTGGAAGATCAAATTACATTATCAAATACATAGAACTAAAAAAATTTAGACTTAGTTGTATTTATAAATAAAAGTTTTGGACTAAAAACATTCGATTAATCGCATCAGTTGAAAGATTTAAAATTTCATTGTGTTACTTATATAAGACTTAATAGATGTGTGCGATTTTTCTCCAAAACTTCTTAATCATGAAAACTAGCTAAGAGCCTCCTGTTTTGCTTTGGCTTGTCATTAAAAATAGAGTTGTTGGTATTCTCATCAAAACATACAATTAATCAATCATTAATGTAGTAATATTTTTAACAATAAGAAGTTAACATAATACTAGGAAGATGATGATGAAATTTTATTAAGTTGTATCAGTCTTTTTAAGTAACAGTGAGCGGTTAGTTATTAAAAGATAGTATTGTCCTGCAAAATTAATTGTGTAATCTGGTTTGGATATGTGAACCATCATGTCCAAAAAAATTAAAATAGCGTCCACTAACAAAGTAAGTTTTAACATCCAATTTTGCATAGGTAAAACAATCTAAAATCTATAGAAGTTAAAAAAAAAAAAAAAAAAAAAACTTGGTTAAAAAATAAATTGCTTCCATGCTTTAATTTTTAATAAAAAAAAAATAACAACGTGTTTTTGTTTGTTGGTGGCAGGAGTCTCTACCAAACCAACCACCCGCAAAATTTCCATGTGTCAAGAGGGTTTGAGATGATGCTAAAAAATTCGTTTATATCTTCTTTAAATTGAAAAGTAAGGAGAATGAATAATTTTTTTTTCTTAAAAACGGAAATTAATTTCTACACTCTCCCGTGGCGCGCCATCCTTTACTACACAACGTATCTTCTTCGTAAACATCATTCACGCGTTGCCACCGCCGTGCCACCGCTAATGCTAGCCACCATATGTCGTTGAACCACCGCCGCCACCTCGTCATCGCCATCTCCTTCGTCATCCACGGTCACCTTCAATAAAAAATGAAATAAAAAAATTCCAGCCACCATAGAATTTTCCTTTTTTTCGCAGCCCCTCTCATTGCCATCATCATCTTCTACCGTCAACCATCCAAGACCCCGCCACCATCGACCATCGCTAGGAACCGCCATCAAGAATCCTTAGCCACCACCAACTACAATGCCACAGGTAATGAACCTTCACCTCGACCTGGAACTAATCCTTTGACTGCCTCAAACATAGCTAGAAACAACCAACGAAGCAATTCCATGGCCATCATCTCTGGGTTGTGATCAGATTTGAGGCGTTAGGCATCGCTGTAAAGCCTTCAACGTTTTCGAAATCCAGAAGTAAAACCTTGAATGGTACTCACACCTCGCGGCTTGGGACAAACAATTTATCAAAACTCTAAGTAAACTTGAAAACCGCACATCAGCAAATCCAAATCTCAATCCCAACTTCAATGATTTAGAATAGTTGATATAAATTCGGAATTTTGAAAGCACCACACGTTTTCTTAAAACATTTGAGAGCAGTGCCATGGTACATAGAAATTTTAATGCAAATCGGGAGGTTTTCTAAAACAATTACGGTTAAGATTTTCAAAGCTTCGTAGTCGCAAAATCGGTGTACATTCGAAGTCCAAAAGCCGCAAGCATTCATAGGAAATATGAAGGTTTCCTCGACTTCCTAGCCTCAACCCACTTGGTCATCATCTATTCTACCATCCAACACAAAATTTCAAACAATCCAATCTAACTCGCACTTCCTAAGGCAACAACAGCACTACACTATATAGGTTAGTAGACTTCCACTTGCCTTAGGTCCGATGGCATCGACGGCGAGCGGACAATGAGCTACGGGTTACAGGCTCGACTGGTGGCTGGCTACAGGGCGACGAGAGGGTCGGGCTTCTGCTTCTTCTTCTTCTTCTTCGTGTCCTCATCATGCAGAGTCTTGGCTTCTTCTTCTTCTTCGTGTCCTCAGCATGCAGAGTCTTGGCTTCCGTTGGTTGTCGAGCGTGGAGCAACGTGGCCGTTGCTGGCCATGCTTCGGTCAACCTCTCCCTCGGGTTGACTACCGAACGCACGTCGCATGGGGAGAGAGCAGTCATGCACGAGTGCATGGCATGGGACTTCGGTCTCCAAACTTGTGAGGAGATAGGTTGCTCGAGGGGTCGATCCGTGGGTGTCCCTTTGTCAACGTATTCGGGTTAGCGTGTTAAAAACTCGGGGATTCGACTAAAGAGGTACAAATGCTAGTCGAGGTCGGTCTAAGAGGTGATGCTATAAAAGGAAATTTCCAACATGACGATAAGTTATGCGATGATCAGATTATCTTGATGCGGCAAAGGTGCGACTACGAGGGTATATCCTAAGATCATTGCGTAGCGTGACAACTCGGTCTGATGATAACGATGATGAAATGGCGTTCGCAAATGGTGTCAATGACACAGTCCAGTAGCAAATTCATCGATCCGTGACGGACCGTTACGTTTTCGAGGTCCGGCGAAATCCGGATGTCACAATTCTCGAATCTTTTCAAAATTTCTTTCACAAACCGCATTCACGACAAAATGTCTTTCATAAAATCTTTCTCAAATCATTCACTAGTACGAAAATGTAGTAATTGCCCGATCTAGACTTTTATGTAATAAACATGATCTTTCGTTACTTATAATTTCTCGAATCTCTACCATTTTCAAGATATGAGTTCACAAATTCATAGAAGAGATAACACCACTCACCTCGTCTTTTACGACCAAACCATAAACGATACATGTTTCATCGAACTTGCAGCCCTATCAAATAACCAAAGAATAATGTTAAAATCAAATAAAACTCTATATCAACTACGAAACGACTAAACTACACTTTAACTCTAAGAAAACAACTCCTATGCTTTGACAAATCACATCCCCAAAGCAATTATTCAAACTGTTCGCAACGCGGAGTTTCAGTGCAAAACTTGATTACGCCATAACTTTCACCACTGAACCCGTTCCAGACATATTTATAGTCAATAGAAAGCCATTCAAACATACTATAAGAATCCCAACTTGACCGTCCCAAAATAAAGCCAAAAACTAACAAATACGGGCTTGAATTTGTTGGATGCACACTGTTCATCACGCATGGGAAACTTCGAAATTTTGTTTCAGACAAACCGTAAGCTTAAATCACGATCCGTAAAATCCTACGACTCCAAACACCCTAAACTATCATTTCTATGAAAATACGTAGCTCAATGACTCAAAAATTCGAACTTCGCCGCTTGATTTTCCCAAAATTACGAATTTGAGCCCTAAATCTGGAAAATACTTTGACTGGACAAACGAGAGGCGCGATCATTTACCGGGCATCATGTTACGTAGTTGAATCGGCTTGGCGAGGACCCGTGGCATAAAACCCTCTTCTTTCTTCTTCTTTCTCTTCTTTCTTCTTTTCCTTTTGCCCGAGCGTGCTTCTTTCTTTTCCTTTTTATCTCCTATTGTTTTTCTTTTTCTTTTTCTTTTTCCTTTCTTTTTTTCCTTTTCTCTCTCTTCTTTTTCCCCCTCCTTTCTCCCGAAAGCACTCTCTCTTTCTGCTCAAGCTTCCACTCTTTTCCTCTTCTTTTGACCGTTCCTCTTCTTTTTCTTTTCTTTTTTTTTTCTTTTTTATGTGTGGACCACACCCTTTGACAATCAAAGTATCGCACCTGAGAGAAAAGATCCATCTTGTAGACATGACCTTCCAAGTTCGTACCAAAGGCGTTCGCTATGGCTTCATTTCGTGCCGTGATGATCAACCACCCGCTTGCTCCTACGAATAAGTTTTTGTCGAGTTGAGCGAATCCTCGCTCCACGCGTCGTTTAAGACAAGCACATACTGCCTCTTTTTCAGCAGCCTCTTGATCTTCGACCTCAGGGCAAGGTCGTATATTACTAGCAGGTTTATGTGATCTACTGGTTTACAGAAAAACTTCCAAGTCTCTTAGTTTTTAAGAGTTGATTGAACTGATCACAGTTCCATTCGGCATAGATATCTAAAGAGAGTAGACACTAAAAAATTCCTTGGCGGCAGCTTTTCATCTTTGGCAAACTATGTGGTAGATCCATATTTCTCAACAATTGCTATCGAAAATTAAATAAATTTGATCTGAATTGGTGATCATGCCATGGGATTACGATTTTACTTAATCTCATTTATTTTGCATCTGCGATGGCAACTAACGAAATCTGCTGAAAAGGGACAAGTACACATGTTTTTTTTTTTTTTGGTAAAGGGGACAAGTACACATGTTTGTTTGGTACTAAACAAGAAATATGCCTTCGATAATTTTGAAAGTTGAATTGAAGGCTGCAATGGCCGTGATGGTTGTCCCAATACGTTTGTTTCACAATAAATGATTTTAGGAGATAATCACTTGTGCCACTTACAAAAAAGAACTAATGAAAAAATATTTTCATTACTAACAAAAATATTTAGACATAAATTATAGTTCATAATGAAAATATTTTCCGTTAACTAATTTTTCTTAACAGCACAAATAATTATTTTTTTGGAAAATATTTTTCAAATCATTGATCAACATGAAGCAAACGAATTGTGAGGAAAACCACCTTAAAGTACGTACATCTCTTCACATGCAATGAAACTGCGTTGGATCAAAAACTAAACAAGAATATAAAGTGCTTTTTACGTGATTGAATGGATATATTTTTAGCCCTAACTTGAGAAGTAGAGTCACCAACCTTTTGCAAACTGAAGCCCTACCAGTCAGTGAGGGTTTGCGGTGCTTGCTGGGAGTAGATGATCTGGAGCGCAACTCAAAGTGATCTGTGCACGGGTGTGGAAACTGATAGCTTATCAGTGGTGGAAATGGTCACGGGCCAAACTCCAAGCCCGTGGGCCCAGTGCCAGGACTTGCTGGCCCAGCTGAAGACAGTCAAGCAAGTCCATTGCCCTCGCAAAACTAATCATTGTGCAAACTGGGCCGCTATTGCGCGCAACAGGAATATCTTACCATCTCCTAGTGAGAATGGCTAACTTTACCACTAGGAAAAGTGTCAAAAGAGTCCTAAACCATTTGCATTAGTGCCAATTTAGTCATAAACATTTTATTAATGCCAATTCAGCCATAAACCTTTTGACTTGATATCAATTTAGTCCTAAACTTTTTATTGATATCAATTTAGTTCTAAAACTTTTTATTTGGTGCCAATTTAGTTCCAAACCACCTAAGCCTCTTTTTGAATATTTTATGTTCAGAAACATATAGTCATGTTCTAGCAGTGCTCGTTTATGAATGAAAAAGCTTTATTTTGAACCCCCCCAAAAAAAAAAAGACTCCTTTATTGGTCCATGCACTAATGACTAAGCAATGGAGGCCAGAGACCATGAAGCTCAAATCTAGCAAAGGAGTCCAATTATTTCCATCTAAAAGAGGGGGTGATACGATCTTAAGTCACAAATAAATCTATAAATCTATCAAATATTTCAAATAATTCATGAACAATCCAGTGTCTCTCAATCACCGCTGCCTTTTTTTTTTTTTTTTTTAATCTTGTATGCAAAGGGGGACTCAGTTTCTCAACGAAATGAAGAAAGGAGCATGAGGAACACTTGGGAAAGCTCATGGGCTCCTTTTGTTTAGTATTTCATTTTTGGATATGCTTTTGAGTCATCTCGTGTAAACTGATCTCATTGCATTGCTATCGGGATAGTAAATTTTATCGTGCCATTTCATTGTGTTTGTCTCAGTAATTGACGTGTACCGGTTTATAATACTATGAGGATTGACTAAAAAACATGGCCCAATAAGATGAAATATTGGTCCTTACTAGAAATGTGTCAATATGTGTTACGTGAAGCCAGATACAAAGCTTCTCTCAAGTGACGAATTGATGTTATTCCAGCTTAACTTGTGGAAAAGTCTGCCAAAGACAAGCTTTATATCTTATTTTACTGTAGTGTGCTTCATATCACGGGAAAGGAACCCTAGTTGGCTATTTCACAAAGAAATGGGATCATCATATCACTTTGTCACTCTACCAAAATTAGCCATTTCTTTCTCTCTCTCTCTCTCTCTCTCTCTCTCTTTTTTCTTTTTGGTAAAGGCCATTTCTTTCTTTTCTATCCTTGTAAGTGGTAGAATTTCACCAGACACATTATGATTAGAGATTTAGGGTCATTTGTCTCTAACTTTTTAGCAAGAAAATTACCATTTCAGCTTCCCCGCAAAAATTTGAAGTATCATTCGAATACTCGAATATTGTAAAAATTACATTTGTGAATCTATGTAGCTAAAATTTGTGATTTCGGAAGGTTTCAGGGTGCTTTGGATTATATAAAAGTTAAAATATGTAAGCTGTAATCTGAAGGAAAAAAAGTGAAAAACAAAATTATTTTCAAACAGACATATAAATACAAATACACTAGGATTATATCATTGCCTAAGCAAATTTCGCAAGCTAATTTTAACATAATTTTACTGAACTAAATTGCCAAATCTAGTGATGCTTATATTGTCAATTTGTTTTTCGAAAAGTAAATATCTTTCACTGCAAACGAATTAATGTAGGAGGACCAGCGCACACGTAACTGTCACCAATACAAGTTAAACAAAGATTTTTCAAGGTCTGCAAAAGCTTTTTATCTTAGCTCAGCAAGTGTTCTCTCGCGATCTTGCAATGGAGATTCAAACGCAATTGCAGCAGAGACCGGGACAGTTTCAACAACTCTTTAAGAGGTGCAGCTTTCAAGATCCAAGCAAGTCAAGAAGACCAGCCACTAGCAGGTCTGATGAAGCCAAAAAAACTGCAGAAAATGCCCCCACATTTGCTTTGGAAAGTAGCCATCGAAGGCTAGACGACCTTCTGATTCATCTTCCAGTTTGCGTAAAACACGACCTTCCATCATCACAAGCTCCATTTCTTTATCCTATCAAAGGTTTGCAGCCTACCGAGGAGGCCTGGCCCGTCAATGAGAGCAAACTTAGGCGCATTTGGTTTTAACCAAACGAGACTAATGCTGACTGCTTTGAAGTCCTGACCCAATCCCATTCGGTGTCTCAGGTGAACTCCCCATCTGTCTTCTGAGTTTGAATTGGGAGATACGCAGCCTTTCCAGCCACAAAAAATGGAGCCATGTATACGAGCCTGCATATCAGACAAATTCATGAAGCCATTGTGTAAGAATGGCGAATTTCATGTCTGAAAAACCAGTAGTCTTTACTCTTTAGAGCGTCGCTATTAGATTTGCTAGCCGTTGTGTCCATCTTGCATATCTTCAAGTAATTCAGCCATGACCTCATCATATCAGCTTTCTAGATCTTTTGAAAATCGGCATAGTCCTTGGCGTTTTTTTTTTTTTTAATTAGGATTTAGTTTCTATGTGTGCGCATATGATGTGTTGGATTGTCTACAGAAATGTTAAAGTAGAGTGAGCTAGTACGGTGAGATGCAAACTCAATTTAGACGTGTCCATTTTCTACTTGAAAGGCTAATGCAAAGTTGAGTAGGTTTATATCTATCTAACTTTTTGCCTAGAAAATTATTCAAAAAGTCACCACCCTATTGTATTTTTTTTTTCTGATTCAATTTTAAACTTTTCAATTTTACTAATTGAGTCTTAAAAATTTTCACATTTTATCAAATGAGTTCGTACGGCCAATTTTGGCCCGAAATCATTGATGTGAACACCAGTCGTCCTATGTAGCATGCTTGGTGCTAATGTTGAAATCATATTTTAATATTTTTTCAAATTATTTTAATATTTTCTTCTCTCTCTCTCTCTCAAATATATTATTAAATTATCCACGTCATCATTGGTCATGCTATGTAGGATAACTAGCATTTATGTTAACGATTTTCGGCTAAAATTGGTTGAGTAGACTTAATTTGCAAAAGTGAAAAATGTTTATGATTTAATTAACAAAATTGAAAGTTAATGACTAAATTGGCAAAAAAATGTACTAAATTGAGGACTTTCTAGACAATTTTTCCACTTTTTGTCTTAGTAAACCTCCCACAATATGTTCGCGGACCTTCACTCGAACTAAGTAAGATCTAAGATAACTTGTGGGGATTTGAATCATTCACCTAATGAATAAAAGGATGAACATAAAATTTCTATGGCAAGCTTACGGCAGGGTCGCGTGAAATTTCTATGCTCGAAGAAGGTTAGGCTGGGCTTGGGCATGGCCAGTCGGGGCTCGGAGATATGGCCCGACTGGCCATGCCCAAGCCCACTTGTAACCTACAAGACATATAATTATATTAAATATTCGGCCCAGTTCACATTTAATCGGGCTTGATGGGCCAAAAGTTGCCCTACCATCTTACAAGAGAAAAGCAAATGATAATGTTTCATCCAGGATGCAGATAACTATTTTGCATAATCTGTGTATAGTAGTACAATATTGCATTGTGTTATTAAATGAGGGAAATCTATTACTTTTATCATTGAAGATTAATATATAGACCACGAATTTAAAAGTCTATTATATAAGTTGTATTTCTTATAATATAAATTGCTAATTAAAAAAAATACAATTGAAAGAAAATAATCAAATTGTTCTTTCAAACTAGCTAATTAAGATTTGGATATTTCAAAACAGCGACCCATCAAAACCCTAACTAAACCCATTGTAACACATCTATTCTAAACTTTTGTTTGCAATATTAAAAACCCCAAACTTGTATTAATATGACACATTTATTGTCAATTATGATTTCATAATATGATTTTGCGGTCAAAACAACATTATTTTTATTTTATTTAAGTCATTTGGGCATCTTATCATCATCATTTGCCTAATGTCATCCACAAATTTGTCAAACATGTGCAAGTTTGAGATTTTTATATTAAGAAAATGGTTTAGAATAAGTATGTCACAATAGACATATTTCAGTAGTTTGCATAACTTTTTCCCCAATAGTTATTCAAAAACCAATTGTGTTATAATCATATTTATACCTGGAGTTAGGGGTGTCAATGAATGGAGTTGAGTTGGGTTTCCATGCAACTTGACCTGACCCGACTCGACCTGACCAAGGTGTGTGTTCTCTTTGACCCGAATAGCATATGACCCAAATGAAAACGCAGGTCAAGTTGGGTCATTCTGGGTCAAGTTACAATTGAAATGCAGCTGAAAAATAACACTGCCCAATTGAGATACAAATAAAATTCGGTGCTTCATGCTATTACATTCTCTACAACATACTTCATCATTACAACTGCTGATTGAATTCAAAACCTTGTCACGGACAATACGAAGTCCCAATCCTCTTCATTGAAGTCATTGGCACGATAACCTGAGAAGATTATTAACTTTGACAGCAGCATCTGCAGATGATTTAAAGCATTTGACAAGTCAATATGACTCTGCTTTCGAAAGAAATCAAGCAAGAGCATTTTCTCCGTGAGTTTGATCTGGTTTTGGCACATTTGATCTGTATGTTGCACCTATTGAATAACAAGATACAACCAACTGGAACCACTCCTCCGCGTCTGCATCAATAACCAAAAGAAAGAGCTCATTCAATAGTACAGCAACGCTCACACCAGCAGGGTCCTTCAGTGTACCGCAAGGAAAATGAACATAATTGCCCAATTACTGCATGAAGCTGATTAGATAAGAGAGATGATAGAAATAAAAAGTAGTTTCGTGGGTTAGCATGATAAGAAAAGAAATGGGTTAGCCTGATAACAGGAAAAAAATAATTAATTGAAGAGAGTGGGAAAGAGGAGGGTATATTGGTAAGTGTAGTGAAAATAGCACTGCTTATAATTAAATCATATTTTTTAATTAAATTTTTATCTAACAACTTAAATATTTAAAATTATAATGGGCTAACTGATTTTCACGTTATGATATGAGTGACTGCAATGACCAAATTATAAATATGAACTGGATTTTGAATCCCGTTAAAATTACACTTGTCAAACGGGAGAATTGATCAGGTCGGATTTGGGTCGGAGAATAAAAATCAATAGAGGGACCCGTCCTGACCGGGGGAGTCTTCCAAGACATTCCCCCAGGCCGTCGGGGTTACGCTGCTATTGAATCGTCTTTATTCCTATCTCGAGAAAATCTGTGCAGAGAAACCATGTCGTCGATTGACAAGATCATCCTCAAGAGCTCGGACGGAGAGTCCTTCGAGGTGGAGGAGGCGGTGGCTCTGCAGTCCCGTACCATTGATCAGATGTTCAAGGAAAAAGACTTCCCCGACGACGGCATCCCCCTCCACAACGTCACCAGCAGGATCCTCTCCAAGGTCATCGACTACTGCAAGATGCACGTCGTTGACACCGATCGCGACTCCTCCGTCGCCGGCGACGACCTCAAGGCCTGGGATGCTGAGTTCGTCAAGGTCGACCAAGGGACTTTCTTCGACCTCATCCTGGTCAGTGGTCTTTCCCTTACCCACTCTTCGGTTGTGGAATCTCGCGTAGAGTTTGGGTTTCGTGGGAGATTTTGTGCGGTGATATTGTTTTTTTGCCTTGTCTAGGCGTTTCTCGGCTGGTGTGAGAGTTTGATGTTGATTTTGCTGATTATTGCGGTGGATGATTCTCTGTTTCATGTGCTTTTGAAGATTTCAGTACCATTTTTTAGGAACTCATCTCAGTTGCATTCTTAAGCGATAATGACTTTATGACTTGGGGTTCTTGCTTTGTGAATGCGGAGGTTTGACTATTTCTGCAGCACCATCGTAGTTTAATTCATGAACTTGCGATGTTGATTTAAAGTCTCGTCTCGTTAAGGACTGCAATACTTATCCGTGTGCTCTGTGGTGTTTCGCTTGATATGTCATAGGCGGCCAATTATCTGGACATCAAGGGCTTGCTGGATCTCACCTGCCAGACTCTGGCTGACATGGTTAAGGGGAAGACACCCGAGGAGATAAGGAAGACGTTCGGTAGCAAGAATCAATGCACGCCCGAGGAAGAGGAAGAGGTTCGAAGGGAGAACCAATGGGCCTTTGAGTGAAAAGAGGTACTTAGTCAAAGCAAACTTTTGTGCTGAGGCATTAGTCGTTTTTCCCTTGCGGAAACTGAGGTCCCCGTTTCTTACTCAAGATCAATCTTCTGTTAGGGGTAATTGGACCTTGTTCTTGAATCGTTTATGGTCTTACTGTCTGCATAACACGTGTTTATGATATGATGGCTCAGTTTCTTGGCCGTCGCAATGCATTGCGTTCTCTTATCCACCTATTTTTGCGTTGGTTATGTGTGCTTGGAGATGTTGCTAGTTTATGTCTAGTGAGCTTGAAATATGTGCCCAAGGAGTTCGATGTTTGAACTTTGAACACGGTTACTAGTAAGGAAAAGAAGTACCTTCAGTGGTCCTCACGGTATTACGCTGTTTAATAAGCTGTTGGAGTTACAGTACACTTTGGTACAATGTCGTTTCTTCTGAATATCGACTTATACCGATGGACCCAGTGATGTTCGGCTTAATGGAGCCAAGCATACCATTGTAACAATGTAAGTGCATATTATATTTAGCGATGTTGGCAAAGTTTGGAGATTTTTGATGAAAAAATGGAGGGTATTTTACTCACACTGGCATACATTTGGGGATATTGATGTGTGATGAGCAAAATTTAGAGTTTTCGATAATATTTTTTCTAAGTTTTAATGAATCTAGAAGTTTATCTCTTAGACTCAAAGACTTCCCCTCTCTCTCGAAGAGAAGGGCAGCTCGAAATGCAAGCCCCAGCACAAGTTTATGCATCTTCCATTAGTTTGCTTAAAAGCTTCACTCCAAGCCAGTTCGGTCCGACTCCTCTCCAGGAATCGAAAATCGAATTGATTATTTTCGTTTCTAAAAATTTGGAAACAGGAATCAATCGTGAGAGTTACCTAATACTGACAAGATCGGTTTCAGTCCGGTCTGGTTCCTAGTTGGACCAAGACTAATGTACACTCCTAACATGAATCATCTTCTCTTCGGGGTTGTTATTTCATAGGCTCATATCCATTTAATGGTGGAATTCCCCCTGCCTACCCCTGCCTATTTTCACGAAGTGGTGCTCCAATTCTTGGTCTTTTTCGCGCTTAAACTTCTCTTGCAGATTCATTGTCTACATCGGTATCCGCAAAAAAAGTATGGCTCGGTGCAATTTTCCTCTACTTTCATATCTGTCGCATTTTACTACTTGCTGCAGTTGAACCATGATCTTTGTATTGTCCATACAATCCATGTAATCGACCCGAACGCATCCTCTTTTGCGAATGATTTCAAAGGGTACCCGAGTAACCTTGCTTCTGACCTTATTTCTCGAATTCGAGCTTACTTGGAACTACCTTCACATTTAACATGTCTATGAAAAATCATCAAAAAGAATTGTTTTTCTTGAAACTATTAATATGTCATAAGATCACTTGTTAATAAAACTCCTCAAGAAAAAACGTGTTTTCGAGATTCAGGATATTGCGACCCACGAGTTATAAACATTATGACTCATGGTGAGGCTCATCCGTTGCCTCCCATGAATCAGGATTTTGATCATGATGATCCTCTTGTCTACTTATTGAAATCGCGCCTCAAGAGTCTTGATACAAATCTTGGTGGTGGAATAATGTCTTGCTTGCCTTTATTTTTTTTCAAAGCGAAGCAAGTGTCTCTGAGTTAGAATCCATGATCACTTGAACCCAAAATGAAATGTACACCTTAATAAATGACTCTCCCGTGGGCATTGATTAGAAAAGGAAAAGGAAGAAGTCGGCCGCTCACCACCGTGTGACATGGTGGGATCGATCACATGCATTCGACAGGAGGGAAGGATACAAACGGGGTTATAGCTCATGAGATTTTTCTTTCAAGTTTGCTCATGTCGCGGATCTGTAAGGAAATGTACTGCCTCCAAATCTAAGACCTTGATACCCTGGAGCTTTAGCACGATATTCCGAATCCCGTCGAACGAAAACCCCGAAGCATGCGAAAGAAAGAGGTCCCTTAGCGGAACGTTTGCCTCCGCGACAGACGTCAGCAACCCATCCCAGATAAACGAGCCCGAGAAATCCAGACTACGAAAACCCCCGGCGTGATGAAAGGAATCCACCAACTCCTCACAGAAAATTGCCCCCTCTTCCATGTCATTCAGGGCCAAGGAGACCAAGTGAGGCCTGTTCATCATCAACGAAGCCCTCCCAGTAATTTACCCACATTGCCCAAACTTAATTTCCCTCAGAGACGGGCAATTCAACGACAGAACCAAAAGAGACTTACAAGAGACAAACCGATTATCCGAAATGTCGATTCGCGACAGCCTCTGCAGCATCCGTAACAGGGCTGAGATACCGTCGTCCATGACCCGAGCCGAATGATCTGTTAAATTATGTCTCAAGTTTGAATCCATTATATGATACCCGATACATGCAAAACACTTATATGCTGAAATGAGGAAGAACGTCCGCAAAGCATTCAATTAAAATTAAGGAGTGCGTGATAGGAGCCGAAAAAAAAAATCCAGCCCTTGGCGTCGGAAATGAAGGCCACAAATCCGCGTGTTGACTTTTGTGGCCCTTCTCACTTTTTCAGCATGAAATTATCCTCTGAAGAGTTCATCCTCTATTTTTTTCTACGTCATTAAATGCATGCACATGGCCATGTGCATGCATGCTCGTAGAAAACAAGTTGGTCAGCATTTGTGG
Source organism: Eucalyptus grandis (assembly GCF_016545825.1). Taxonomy (NCBI): domain Eukaryota; kingdom Viridiplantae; phylum Streptophyta; class Magnoliopsida; order Myrtales; family Myrtaceae; genus Eucalyptus; species Eucalyptus grandis. The sequence continues at coordinate 12,752,554 of NC_052616.1, read as the reverse complement.
CCTCAGAAGCCTATCATGCAGGCACCGAAGTCTATCCCTCTCTTTGGTCATCTTTTGTGGACTTCTTTCGTCTTGTTGCGGAAAAAGAAGGAGAGAAAGCAGAAGCTCTTCTACGTGTGTCAGTACATGCTGCTCAGCTCACACGCTAACATTAAATGCATGGAGGCACATGCTTTGAAGATCGGCACCGTTCTGACAATTGTGGAGTACAAGTTTTTTCTTCCCCTTCCACCGATTAAAGGAAAAAGACGCCTGGAGCTCGTTGGCTACGCAAGAAAGAGCCAAAGAAAACGAGCTCGAGAGAGAGAGAGAGCGAAAAGAAAAGAGCTCGGCAGAGAGCTAGAGAAACGAGCTCGAGAGAGAGTGAGAGCTTGAGCTCAGAGAGGGTTTGTGCGGAGTCGAGTCCATTGAGTTGTTTTGTTAAACACCGTGGGTATCGGATATAAAGTAGGGTTGAGAAACACTTGAGTGCATGTGTATGATTGTAATCCTGTAATTCTCCGATTTATAATTGATTGATTTGCTGGCTTTTCCCGTGAATGTAGGTTCCGACATTATGACCGAACCACGTTAATTTCCGGTATCATTTTCTTTTATTGTTCCTCGTTTTATTTCGATCAATTTCTATAGCTCCCGACATAATTGCAAAAATATACGATCCGCTTCCGCTGCGACGCCGATTTCCAACATGATCCTGCCTCGGATAACTAATGTCGATTTAAGCACTCCGCGATCAAAACCAAGGCGGCATCCCCCCGCGACCCTAAAGGCATCCCAAATCTTGGGAAAACCTTTGGAGGGGTGGACCTAGTTTAATAGAGTCGGCGGCAGTGCTAATTATGTGCAGATCGATCCATGGGTGGACCGATTATATGTGAAATCAAATTATTAATCTTTTAATGTAAGATGGTGCCGGGCTTGAGCTGACCAAGAAGGGAATTGCGAGTCCAATCCTACTCATTTATGCTTCTGTCCCGATAGACCGCCCAACCTATGATCACATCTACTCAATGCATATCAGCTATCTAGTAGTAATTTTTAAGAATTCAAATCCAATTGAGTTTTTGAAAATATCTCGATGCTTGATTTATTTTAGCTTGTCCATACCAAACTGATAGGCAAAACAATAACCAACCTTTTCTAACTGAACACAAATTGGATGGTTGTTACATTCTAGTAATTCGCATGGCCATACCGATCCCTTTTATGGGCCTTACTACAATAACGCGACCAAATAATACCATGGCAAAATTGTTGAGTACTTGATAAACCGTGGGATGACTTAGATGACTCTCAGCTGTTGACTGATCATCCTCAATCGTTGGACCATTAAAGGCTGATTGTCAGGCATCTGGTCTTAGTCGATAATCACACTGCCATGGAAGGGTGGAAATGCCCCTCTTTTTTGGTTAGCTCTGTACTTTGGCGGGGGGCGCCAGGGGTCTTGGAGTTCAGGTGCAGTATTGTATCATCGAAGGTTGTTCCCTAAATAAAGCAAGGGGGCATTCATCCATGGCTTGTGTTGGTAGACAACAACCCTTGTCCTACTTAGACTTGGTCCATTTCTCACCTGGTTGGGATGGGCAAGAAATCTACTTTATCAAATATTAGAGCCTAGAAATTTGCTCGACGGTAGACATAGATAAAATCTTCGTTTTATTGTCATTGGATGATGTTTGCATTAGCATCAAGCCAAGGAAGAATTGAAGAAGTGCACAGTGAAAAAGTCAAGTACAGGACCTCCCTTGCTTGTCTAGTCATGGCAGGTGAAACTAATCTCCACTTTCTCAGCGGTACTGGACGTTACCAGCATCTGAACAATGAGTCACTAGATCTTCTTACCTCCATCTCCTGTCGACACATTACATGTGACGAGTTGCAAGTTTTAGTTTCAGTCTCAATTTAGTGTACATTCACATCAAGCAGTGAAGATACCATCCCACCAAGTTCGAGATCAATAGATCCACTCATCCGTAATGCAACCACATGAATAGATTTTTTAGTCTACTTGACATCTGAAAACACGAACAAAAAGGAACCCTTTGATTTGATTCGAACATCATCCTGATAAGATATCAGAATATTCCCAGCAAGAGAGAAGCTCAAAACCCATTTTCAAACATGTGCACTAGAAGTCATCCATGGAAAAATCTCTGATACAGGACCCAAGCTACAAACAAAACCACCCCCCCGACAAGAACTCCTGAGAGGCAGACTCAATGTCTCCTTCCCTTCACCCATCTTCTCCGGCAACAGAGTTTTGTGAATGTTGGGCAACACTCCTCCATTAGCAATGGTCACAGAACCCAGGAACTCGCTCAATTCCTCATAGTTCCTCAATGCAAGCTGGAAATGACTCGGGACAATCCTGTTTTCTAGTTGTCCCTCGCAGCAATTTCCAGCAAGTTCCAACTCCTAGAACCCCAAAACAAGCTCCATTAGACTAACGCATGAAACCAAATTCAACAGACAAGTTCAAGGGCTTGAAAGAGCGTCAAAAACAAAATCAAAATAATGCACAAAATCCAGACAACAGTACGACAAGGAGGATAATTTCTTTCTTTTTTTCTGTATGCTGGGTGGGGTGATGATTCAGATAAAGAAAATGGATTTGGCCCATTGGGAAAACTTGCCAAACACCCCAAATTTTCCTCAAGGGGCTTTGTGGGCCTAAAGCTTCTTGCGAATGCTGAACCAAAAAAGCTCCTAAGGCAAGTCACTTCCTAAGTCCAGCCAAGGTGTTGCAATTATATTTTCAGGTCTTACTTTTCCTGATTCTTCTGCAGCAAAATCTCGATTCATAAACAAGAAGTGCTCTTTAAAAGTAGAAGCGAAGCAGCAATGAGAAATGAAAACACCACAAACCGAACAGGATTTAGAAACAAGCAGCACACACAATAGTAATACAAAATCCACAGTCACGCAGCATTTTTATTTCTACATTGGTACAACCATTCTGAAGCACGAGGGAGATCTCATTCAGTGTTCACCTGTGAAGCCTTCATATCCTTTGCCTGCAAGAAAGTACGGGTTTTCCAGGGGCTGGCCCTCCATAGTGTAAAATATACTTCTAGTATGTGATCAAAAATTTGATAATCATCCTTCTCGTGGTCCACTCATACCTTCTCATAAAATTCATGAGACATGTCAAAAAACCACAAACTTTTGAATCGTAGGAATGTGTTCGATGATGGTAACCTTTCTAACCATTCATGGCGGCTGATGGTTAGGTCTTTAAGACACAGCATTGTTCCCTTCTCCAAATTCATTGATCTGAGCTCCTCTAATTCCTCAAGTAGTAAGATCTTGAGCTTTGGAAACTGCCCTTTCTTGAAGTCCAATTGTTATCCATCATAAGCCAGAGGTAGTTCCAGCTCTACTAGCTTTGGCAATTTTCCAAGGGTTGCAAGGAGATCTTCCTCCAGGTGACTCCATCTTAATAGGATCTTTGTCAAACATTTACAGGACGATATCCAATGTGGCAACTTCTCCAACTAGCCACGTAAGTAGAGATGTTTAAGATACTTGGGAGGCAAGGATAAGCCATGGAGATCAAGTATCTCATCCTTGTAAAGTGCATGTACATTGAGAGACTTTAGCTCCTTTAAATTCTCAAGGGAAGTGCACCACAACTCACCTTGTTCCTTAATCAACTTGGTGATTCCCATCCATCTTAATTTTGTTAGATTCCCAGGATCTTTCAATAGGCTGTTTTCTTGCACGAAACAAAGCTTTTCTAGGCACTTGGGTCCTCTGACTCTCTGCACAATGCCTTGAAGCCAATTAGCTCGTAACTCTCCATCAAGGGGCTCTTTCTTGTGATGATAAATCGGGATGTGACGAATTCTTTCCAGTCCTTCAACCTCCTTAGGTAATTCAATGACCAAGCTTTGTTTAAGATCTAAAAATTCTAGATGTGTAAGCCTTTCAATGGAGGCTGGGATTTCTTTGATTGAGGTATCCCTTAAGCTCAAGTACCTGAGAAGGATTAGCTCGAACAATGCACCTGTCACGTGCAACACCTTGAGAAGCTTAAAATTGAATGGAAATAATGGATTCTCGGAAGTCCCCATTGTTAAAGCATTGGATGAGGAGAGATTAAACACGAATAGAGAATGAAGTTGAGAGAGTTTCTCTTCATTCAAATCTGACTGTTCCTCCTTGGACGGATAGGTGTCTTTTAGGCCAGTTGGTGCTGCCCACACTACTAGTTATCCTTAATAGGTCCAAATGATCAGAAAAGGAAGCAGAAATCTCTCGCAAATGGTCATCCACTTGGAATGTGGAGAGCTCTCAATCACTTCTTAATTCCGCGGGATGGATGCACTTTCTATCAAGAATGTCATTAAAAAGACGGCGACTACTTTTAGATCGGTTAGAAATCCTTCTGCTGCCCATAGATGAGAAACTCTGTTGCAACTGATCTCGCTATTCTCGAGGAAAATGCTCATGTACAAAAGGCAAAATGGATGGTCGTCATTGGAAAGGACCTCCAGTAGGTTATCTGAGGACCCTCCGCTTACCAATATATGCCGTCGTTCCAGAGTTGTCCTTAAGAAGCAACCTGATCAGCTTCTCCTTATGACCGTACAATCCGAGCAGATCACCTCCTTGGGTCAGACCTGAATCCCTTGGAGGACTTTCGATGACAGAACTTCCCTCCCCTGTTTCGCAGTGCCTTTTGGTGGCAGATCCTTCTTCCTCCGATGTTTTATCATCAATACTGGGAGTAGATACTCCTTCTCGTCTCTTAAGGGCATCTGGGCGTTTGCGAAGTGTTTCGGAAAAGGCGTCCCGCCGAGACCTGAATGGATCTTGGCTGAAGTTGCCCAACTGCCCAAGTAGTTCAGACGTCCGTTGTTAACGCGTATAATCTATCTTCGTATCTTCTAACGCAGCCAAATATCGATCGAAATATCGTAGAGCATATCCTTCCAGTTGTCAGGGAGAACGCCACGTACCAGTGAAGGTCCGCCTTGAGCCGAGGAGCCCTTGAATTTGCTGAGCAGATCCTTCTCCTTCTTTCTCATGGGATTTGCCCTCGCGTCGAAAGACCACTCTCTCTTCCCCTTCTCTGGTGTCCGCCATCTTCCCTTGCCATCACACCAATCCAGGGATCTAGAACTCAGCTGTTGCAAGGATTGTTCGATCAGAAATAAGAGCGTGGAGGATCAATTACGGAGAAGTCCTCTGCCATCAAAATTCAAATCAAGGTCTTCAAGGCATATCCGAAGTCACAATGCAGAGGGTGGACTATATTAGGGTAGATAATCTTCACTCTAGTCACCCTTCTCGCCCATTTTATATTTTAAAAGGAGAAATTACTAAGTAATAGTTTTTAGTCTACTCCTAATGGGGAGGATTTCCTGACCAACTTTCTTTGATCTTTTCCCGCCTAGATCACCAGAATTTCATATTGAGAATAGATGGCAAAGACAGGAAATATAGCGTTCCATCCCTTTGAAAACCTTTCAATAATGTTACTTAACAAATCTCATATATATGACAGAATATAAGAGAAAGGAAATCTTAGAATGGAATGGGTCGGTTATAAATGTTGCATTAAGAGATTCATTTTCTTTTTCACAAATAGGATAGTTAGAAAATTAAACAAATAATCGCTACTTTTTTTCTTTTTTTTTAAGTATAAGAAATGGATCATCAGTATGCTTGTGAGTCTCGTCCATTGGCGTTCATGCTTTCTGCTCAATGCTGTTACTTCAGTTGCAATTGTTGCACAGGTGGGAAGTGGCGACTCGAGAAATAGAGAAAAGAAGATGAGCAGTAACAAGGAGAGAGAGAGAGAGAGAGAGAGATGGAGAAAAATGAAATAAAAAAAATAAGGATGCGGTTGATAATATTTCTATTTTTGAAAATAATTTCTTTTGAGAAATAATTCTTTTTCTATTTTTATTACCTGAAACAGTTTCTAATAAAATAACATATTTAGTAATTGTACAAAATTTAAATTCCCGTAATAAGAAAAAAATATAAATATGTTTGGTACAGCTCATAAGTTTTTTTTATAACATAAAATTTCTTTTAATTTTTTTAATAATTATATATATATATATATATATATATCTTTTTTATTATTATTCTCTCTTCTTCTTCCTCCTCTAGCCGGTCGTTGGGCGGCGGCAACAAATGGCAGTGATAGATAGCTAGGGCGGATGGTGGGTAGTGGATGACGGTGAGCGACGAGATTCGCAACATGTGGGGGTAGCAGATAGCTGGGGTGGTGAGGAAGAAGAAGAAAAGAAAAAAAAGAAATAAAAGGAAAGAAATTGACTCATTTCTATAAATTATTATAGGAACAAAAAGTTACTTTTTTTCTATTTCTCGTTTCTGTTCTAGATCCATTCCCCTGTCACTTTTATATTCCGGTGAATATAAAAAATTAATTGACATCATCGGACGAATTTCTGCTCTTTTTATATTCTAAAGAACAAAAGAACATATAAACAAGAATGTTACCATGCAGTGCTTAAACAAAATGGGGTCATCTCGTGAAAAGTGGCCCAAATTAGATCGCTAATTGTGACTCGTAAGATAAACTGACGATGAGTGGATTACCATGTCAGAAATTGCAAGCAAGATTTGGGCAAAAGGACTTGATTGAATTTGACTTAAAGATTGAGAACGGCATTGGTTTAATTGAAAAGTTTAGAATTAAATTTTTCATACAATAAGCTTAGAACTGAATTTGCAAATTACCACCGGCCACGATGGCTCCGCTGGATAAGGCCCTGCTGATCCTCAGCCTAGAAGTGAAGGGTTCAAAACCCAGGGGAGGCGCTAGGTGTATTAAGTGTGACTCAGGGATGATGGGTCCTCCTGCTTAAGTGTCACCTGGGGGTTTACGGGCGCGGCTGTCGGCTACAAGCCGGTTCCTCCAGCACCAAAAAAAATAAAAAAACTGAATTTGCAAACTTATTAACTATCTTCAACCTAGGTCAACATAAAATAAATGTCCCAAAAGATTTGTTATGACCAGTGAGCAACAAATTAAAACTCATTTAAGGTCTTTAAAATTCATTAGAGATATAATCTAGCTGACTCTAATAACTGTTCTCGTGACTGATGTTGAAAAGGCAAACTTAAACATTTCCAAGATGCAAATATTAATTTGCACTTCACAATTGCAAGAAATTTTGCATGGTCAATGAAGTGTTGGCTGCATTCCGGGTAAAACAACTGAAATGTCGAGAATTGTTGAATGGGCTAACCAAAAATACGACTGATTACAACATCCAGAAACAAAAGCTGTTTTCCTACTTAATTCTATTTTTTAGAATGAAATTTTGTTATAGTTGTGTTGCTTTTACGATTCATTAATTAATTTGATTAATATTCAATTTCTATATCAATACCTACTACAAAATTTTATAAGGCCATTGTTGATTCTTAACCTTAGGTAGAATCTCACCATCCTATGGTTCTATCTATGTTATATTTTTGGATGATATTACAACGACCGAGACTTACCCAATAATAAAAGATCAAGACAAATAATTAATGACTAGTCAGGCGGACTTATTAGTTTGTATTTTTCGTGCAAAGTTCCTCATGCCCCTGTCCTCATTTCGTCGAGAAAGTGAAGGACTCGACCACATGTTAAATGGATTGTTTTTTTTTTTTTCATGCAATATACTTTTTGACAAAACGTTTTTGAATTTTCCGACATTTAGTTCGCTTAGAAAAATAAGTCATCGTCAACAAAAACCTAAGCTTAAATTCAAGAAAATGATTTCCTCTTAAAAATCAAAAATCATTTCCAAAATATAACTAGATATTAATGCTTAAACCTACAATTCTACACTTGGAAATGGAAACCTAATGTTGGTTCATAGGCCTCAACATCTAAGACCAGCTATCTAGCACTCAAGCCGGGGACCATTAAGGTGGGGCCCATGACCTTGATGCCCATCACCAATCCCCAATGCCTATGCTTGAGTCCATTGAGGATCAACATGGGACCTCGGTGAATGTGCCCAAGGCTCTAGTGCCTAGGCTCAAGTCATTAAGGCTAAGCCCAAAGGCTAAGCACGAGATCCTAGTACCCAAACTTGCATACCAAACACCCAAGCCGAGGTCCACAAATGTCATGCCTAGGTTCTTGTTGCTCGGGCTCAAGTCCCTAGTGCTCGAGCCAAGGTCTATCGAGACCAAGGCTCAAGACCTTAGTGTCCATGCTCGAGTCCATTGAAGCTGGGCCTAGGACCCCGATGCTTATGTTCTCATCCATTGAGGCTCGGGTTGGTACCTTGGCACTCGCACCCCAGTCCATCAAGGGTGGGCCTAACACCTAGGTGCTAGTGCCCCAACCCTTGGTGCCCGGGTCGAGGTTGATCAAGGCCAGACCCAAGACTATGGTGCCCGTACTTAGATCTCCAGTCCCTTATGCTCACGTTACTAACACCCAAATAGTGTATTTCTATTTGGAAAAATCAAATCGGATTTTCCATATCAAACTTTGGAATATATTTTTCAGTTCATTATCAGGTTTTAGCTAAACATTGAAAAATATTGTTGTGTTCTTGAACATGGACTTCTTGAAAAATATTTTTGAAAATTTGTTGTATTTTCTGCAAAACAAATTGAGCTTCAGTCTATACAAGTGTAAAGTAAAGACTCGAGAAAAAGAGAAAAGAGATCAGGTGTAACATCAAAAAAATAAAAACAAAAACAAAAAGGAAAGGAAAGAAAAGAAAAGAAAAACAAATGAGAAAATTTAGTAATTTAAACAAAACAGGGTCGTCTTTTGAAAAGTTATCCAGATTAGATAACTAATCATGACCCATAGGATGATAGCGATGAGTAAATCACCACATCAGAAATTTTAAACATGATATCGGTGGGAGGACATAATTGAATTTTCATTCAAATGTTGAAAACGACATTGGTTCAATTAAAAAGGGGAAAGTTGTCTAAAAAGTTTTAAATATATTACACTTTTATCAATTTAATCTTAAACTTTTGAATTTCATCAATTGAGTCATATATCTTTTTATGTTCTACTAATTAAGTCAATCAATTTTAGCCAAAAATTGCTAATGTGAACCCGACCGTCTTACGTAACACCACTAGCATTAACATGAACAATTTTTAATAATATATAATATTTTTCGCATTTTTGTTATTTTTTAATTTCTTGAGGGTTATAGGAGGTCTAACTCAAATCCTACATGGAAATGCATATGCATGTTAGGAATTAAATCACTAAGGATCCTTTCCTTTAGATCTCTGTATAGCATGTTAAATATGCATATTTATATTTCCTTTAATGATTTAGTCTATCTTAGAAAATTTGTATGGACGGTGCCCTGTCCTTAAGGATTATAATAGGTCTTAATCAATTCTTACATGGAAATGCATATGCATGTTAGGAATTAAATCACTAAGGATCCTTTCCTTTAGAAGCTGATTTGAGCAAAATAATTTATTTAGAGTGCGTCTCGCTATAGCACGTTAAATCTGCATATTTATATTTCCTTTAATGAATTAGTCTATTTTAGAGAATTTGCATGGACGGTGCTCTGTTCTTGACCGTAATAATTGGTCTTATGCATTCAATTCTTACATGGAAATGCATGTGCATTTTCGGAAATAAAAAAGACTAATGATCCTTTCCTTCAAAAGAAAAAAACTACCATTGTTCGCTTCTGGAGGGTCATGAGACCAACGCCATTTCTTCATTTTGCTTCTCCTATACATAAATGTGCTCCAAGTTCAACTATCTAACACAGAAAATAGAAGCAAAAAGCTTCTCTCTTTCTTTTGCAACTTCGAGATGAAAGACCAGAAATGCAGATTGTCTGCGACCACCTTGACGATTTTCATTCTTGGTCTCATTTGCATTCTAAGCATCTTCCCTGCTAATACTGCCATTGCAGTAGCTGATTCGGGTGGCTCGTTGTCAACTTATATAATCCAAGTACGAAAGCCAACGGACAAACATTTTGCTACTTCAGAGGATTTGGATGCTTTATACCGGTCATTTTTACCTACCACGGCAACCAGCTCTAACCAAGAGCAAAGAATGGTTCATTCATACCGACATGTGGTATCCGGGTTCGCGGCCAAATTGACCGCCGAGGAAGCTAAAGACATTCGGAACAGGGACGGTGTTTTGTACGTGCGTCCGGAGAGGGTGCTCTCTCTACACACAACTCGCACCCCCGAGTTCTTGGGATTGCGCCAAGAAGTTGGGCTCTGGAAGGACTCCAACTTCGGCAAGGGCGTGATCATCGGAGTACTGGACTCAGGGATATCTCCCCAGCACTCTTCCTTCAGCGGCGAGGGGTTGCCACCGCCCCCGGCCAAATGGAAGGGCAAGTGCATCTTCAACGACACATCCTGCAACAACAAGCTCATCGGTGCGAGGTCCTTCGCTTACGGGGGATCTATCCGCCAACTGATGATGTGGGCCATGGCACACACACTGCCAGCACAGCTGCGGGTGCTTTTGTGAAGAATGCCAGCGCACTCGGTAATGCCAAAGGCACGGCCGCAGGTATAGCGCCTCTTGCGCATTTGGCAATCTACCAGGTTTGTGGTATTAGTGGGTGCCTTGAGGCCGACATATTAGCTGGGTTGGATGCGGCCATCGAGGACGGTGTCGATGTAATTTCCCTCTCTGTCGGAGGAGATTCCTATCCGTTCTTCCAGGATGGGATTGCAAAAGCTTCATTTGCCGCCATCCAAAAGGGCATCTTCGTGAGCAGCTCCGCGGGGAATATGGGGCCATACAACTACTCGTTGTCAAACGAGGCACCGTGGCTTCTCAACGTGGGAGCCAGCACCATAGACCGCAGGATAAAGGCCACGGCGCGGCTGGGGAACGGGAAGGAGTTCGATGGGGAGACCGTGTACCAACCGCAAGACTTCGATTCAACGCTACTTCCCCTGGTTGATCCAGCACGAAAAGGAGAAAACTCCTCGGCCTTTTGCTTTCCCGGATCACTAAAAGACCGCTCGGACCTCAAAGGAAAAGTGGTCGTGTGCTCCGTAGGCAGCGGTGTTGCGCGAGTCGACAAAGGTCAAGAGGTCAAGGATGCAGGTGGTGCGGCCATGATCCTCGTGAACAGTCCTCTGGAGGGAGCCACCACCCTTGCCGATAAGCATGTCCTACCCGCTGTCCATGTGGGATATGACGCGGGGAGAGAGATCAAGAGCTACCTAAGCACCACCTCAGCGCCAAAGGCCACGATCCTATTCAAAGGCACTGACATCGGGAGATCGGTCGCCCCGGTTGTAGCATCCTTCTCTTCCCGTGGCCCCAACTACCAAAGCCAGGGCATCCTCAAACCGGACATCATCGGCCCGGGGGTGAACATTCTCGCCGCCTGGCCAGTTAGTTTAGACAATTCTACGGACGATAAGCACTCATTCAACGTGATCTCCGGGACCTCCATGTCCTGCCCCCACCTCAGTGGTGTGGCGGCACTGCTCAAGAGCGCACACCCCGACTGGTCGCCAGCGGCCATCAAGTCCGCCCTCATTACCACTGCCTCCACCTCCGACACGAAGGGCCAACCCATCTTGGACCAGTCGCTCAATCCAGCAAACATATTCACCACTGGCGCCGGACATGTCAACCCATCAAAGGCTGTTGACCCGGGTCTCATTTACGACATCGAACCGCAAGATTACATTCCTTACCTTTGTGGGCTCAACTACACCGACTCCGAAATCGAGCTCATAGTTAAAGAAAAAGTCACATGCTCGAGCACTGGGAGAATACCCGATTACCAGCTCAACTATCCATCGATCAGCTTGAGTTTTGAGAGTTCGGTGACGAAGTTTAACGTGACGAGGAGGGTGAGGAACGTCGGACCTGCTAACTCGTCTTACAAGGTGGTTACCGACCCCATCACGGGTCTCAACTCAATTGGCGTGTACCCGAGTAATCTAGAGTTCACGAAGGTGAACGAGACAGCGAGTTTCAGCGTTGACTTCACAAGGAATAAGACGGCGACCCCGCCCCTTGCTCAAGGCGCGATCACGTGGGTATCTGCTAAGCATTCAGTTCGAATCCCTGTCGCCGTTGTCTTTTAGTTATCGCAAGGAGTGTGTGTAATTTCTATATTCAAAAGGGCGGACTGAACTGGCCGGATCATTGAACCAAGAGGGCATTGACGTAGAGTCGATGAATTTCAAACACAACAACCTAGTTAAAAGAATTTTATGTATAAGATTCGTTGTGTACGTATCGTAAATGGATAAAATCGTCTACACATGAATAGTAGATGTGTTATATTTAATTCATTTCTCCATATTTATACATGAGAGCTCTTTTGATAAAGTCTTGTTGTACAATAAGTAGTTCAAGTTCATGTTTGAGTTCCAACGTTATGATGATTAATGACTGAGGCAGGCTCGATCAACCAGAGGAAATTGACAAGAGGATGAAGGTTTCTATAAATAAGAACTCCACTTTCATAATACCAGTTCTAAGCTCACGCCGTATATATGAACATTTGCCTTTATCTAGCTTCTAAAGTAATCTTAAATCATATCAACCAACAATTAACTCCTTGGATAAATGGAAAAACAATTGGGATGCACGTTGTGAAGTCTCAAATGCGATTTTAAATATGCGATCAATTCGATTTAGGCCGACAAAAAAAAAGGGAATATCTTGCAAATCTCTGTTCAGAGGTTGCATACCTTTCTTCAATTTGGGAAGAGGGATTTAGTCTTTACCTACAAAGGCTGGATAAAGAAAAAGCAAGGCTCAAACCCAACAAGTCTGGCATCAACAAGGTCTGGGCAATGGCCGTCGGGGGGAAAAGAAAAATAGGAAAAGAAAAGAAAAAATTAAAATATTATTAAAAATAATCCTTGTTAATGCCAACTATATCATGTAAGATAATCCATGTCAATGTTAGTGATTTCTAGCTAAAGTGACTAGATGTACTCAATAAAAATAATAAAAAAGTTTATGATTTAATTAGTAAAATTTAAATGTTTAGTATTGAATTGTCAAAAGTATAATAATTTTAGGGCTTTTTCAATAATTTTCCCTAGTACAAATGTCCCGAACCTGAGATTGCTCTCATCTGGCTCGCCATTGTTGCCGTAACCGCTCTTATTTTTCTTTTCCCATGGCCTTCTCCTCTTGAGTTGCTTCTCTGCACTTTTCCTGACATTGCTCGAGAGATTTCTCACCATAAAACATACTTTATAAGATATTATAACGTACTTCGACCAAAAAAAAAAAAAAAAAAAAAGATATTATAACGTACATGCACAAACTTTATGTGTAATAATGTGAATTGGGGGTGGGAATAGCGAAGAGTGATGCGGCTCTTGGATGATTTGTGCAAATTTCTTAAAATTGACTTAAGCGCATTATTTTTTTTAAGGTTTTGGTTTCGACATCCAGACCTATGGCAAAGTTGTGTTAAACTCATAACAGGTTATAGAGATTTGTCCTCTCTCTTCTCAATTATGGATGAATTTTACGATTTCTGTTTCGCTAGAAGCTATGTATTTGGCGATGATAATAAGATTGCCGTGCCATATTTTTGTGTGCTCGGCTGTTATTCTAGTAAATGTCCTAAAAGAGCTCTGTCATTACTTGTTTGTACTATGATAGAAAAGCCTACGTGTGATAGAGATGTGGCGTGTCTTAACTTGGATGATTATTCATCCCCTTCCCCTTGAGAGAGGTCCGAATGGATCCATAAAATTACATTTGCGAGAAGATGTTGCCCTGGTTAATGGCACAACTACATTTTGACCCAAAAAAACAAACGAAAAAAATGGCACAGCAACATAAGTGAGATAAGTTCATAGGTATTCCTTTAATTTTTGTCTTTTCGTATTTGAGTATCCAAACTTTCGGTCGATCATCAAGGATATTAAAATCTTGTGATTCATATAATAAATCCTTTTTATTATCATCGTACTTGAATATATATATTGCTAGTAGACTACAAAATTATTGAGTTTGGCACTAGAAAGCATTTGACTATCTATTCAAAGTGTCAAGCAAAGAAGAAAAGTGCTATCAATCTTCATCCACTAATGAAAGGAGTTTGATCGAGGCAAACAGAATCAAGAAGAGCTGCTCCCAATCTTGTAGCTATAACTGAAGTAATACGAACCTGCATATTATGCTGCAGCGAGAAAAGAGGCCTGAAATCACTCATTTTAGTGGGATTAGGCACCTTAAGAAATAACGGGGCACAATCTTCTGTGTACATTAGGTCTAGATTGAGGGCCTCATGTAGCTAACAGCATACCCACTGGTGGCCATTGCGAAACCTAACGAGGGAAAATGCAATTCTGGGATACAAGTAAAAGTATCATGGCTATCTTTTTCTTCTCTATCTAACATTGCCATTGTTGCCATGTATATTGTACATGTAGCATTTGTTGTCCTCTGGATTTGAACTCTGTGTACTGGCTAGAGACAGAGTTGTGAAGAGTGTTACTGGCGAAGCTCTACCGCTCCACCGAGTAAATTCTCCACGTCTTCGCACGACGCATTACGAGTTAATGCCTCGAGAAGGTCGCGACATTGGCAACGATTGAACACCATGAGAGAAGGAAGCAAACGGCGTTAATTAGTCGGTTTGGTGAAGGGAGGGCACGACGCAAAACCTCTCCTCCTGTGGCTTGGTGGAGGTTAACTTTTATGTGAATTTTTTACTTAAAACTAAATTAGCGAGTGATTATATTTTACCTCAATTCATTGATCTCCACATTTTTATTACGTCCTATGTCAGGCCAAGGCTGCAGTTCTGTTGGGTTCGGAGAGGCCCAAGAGCTTGGCCCATTTCTCGTGACAAATGGGCCCGACGGCCCGGCCCAGAGATTCAACAACTTTACTTGGAACGAAGGTAATTTCAATTCTTTTTCCTTCTTTCCCCAGCTAGAAGATAAGTAATTTTTTAAAATTGTCCTAAGCCGCGAATCTGTTGTTCCTCGATTCACCCGTTGGTGTCGGGTTTTCGTACAACAATGCCACCGTAGAGCATGGCGACGACAATACAGGTTCGTAAAAATTAAATTAATAATTAGATTTTGGGAGATAAGCTCATTTACTGAAAGTGAATTTCTATGCGATTATTAAACAGCTAGAGATGCCCGTGCATTTCTCCTAAATTGGTTAAGAAGGTTTCCGCAGTACAGAATGAGCGATGTCTTCATAGCAGGAGACGGCTATGCAGGTAGTTATCGACCCTAATTTTACAATCAATTTTTTTTACAGTTTTTTCCATTATCAATTTCTTTAATTTTTGGAGAGAGCATTCAATTAATTAACTGATGCACGTGGTACGGTTTTTCCCCTCCATTTCAGGGCACTTGAAACAGCAGCTTGCCGAGGCAATCTACAATGGGAATCAAAACGCAACTCCAGACACCTCTATTAATCTTAAAGGCGCGATCGTGCATGCCAAATTCTCATCTAAGGCCCTACATGGTAATATTTCTATTTCTCCCTATTTCTGTTCTTTTGTTCGCCAACTTATTTTTTATTCTCCGGAAAAAAAAAAAAAAAAAAAAAAACTTTTTTTTATTCTCCGAACAATTTCTAGAAATAAGTTTTTCTTTTTCTTTTTCTTTTTTTTGTTCTTCTTCCTTATTGCGGACACTAGCCGCCTGCCAACCATTGGCCACCTCCTGCCGCTCGACGGGGCCACCTCCTGTTGCCCGCGGTCACTATTGGTAGCCAACCGCTAGCCACTACGGCGACGGTTGCGCCGCCCATAGCCCATTGGCCGTCACCCATAGCCCACCCGGCCGACGACCACCACCATCTCCGGTAGCCTATTATGGCCAATCACCACACAACCGCGCCGCTGCCACCGTATGACCACCAACCGCCACTACTAACCGCCACCACAGGACCGCTGCCCACAACTCACCAACCACCGCCCCCTCCCGCGGCCGATGGGCTGTGGGCGGCAATCCTGCGGTGGTGGTCGACGGCAACATTTGGTGGTCATGCGGCAATCGTGCAACAGTTGTGTGGCGGTCGTGCGGCGATCGTGCAACGGCGGGTGGTGGTTGGCGATTTGTGAGTAAGAAGAAAAAAAAATAAATAAATACAATAATTTATAATTTTTTACCAAATGCATTTCTATTCTTTTTTATTCCAAGAATATAAATTTTGTATAATTATCAAACACCTTATTTTACCTAGAAATTGTTCCTGAGTAGAAATAAATAAATAAAAACTATTTCTGAAAAGAAATAGTTTCTCGGAATAGAAACGTTGACATGTGCATCCTAAGCTTGATTTTATTCAATGGTTTTTCCATGTTAAATCCACTAACGCAAGAATGAAGTAATTAATTGTGAAATTTCTGACATGCAGGTAGGAAATCCAAACATGAATGTCGAGACGGATTTCATGGGGATGATCGATTATGCATGGGGGCAAGCACTGATTTCAGACGATCTCCACAGTTTAATTGAGGCCAAATGCGACTTCAGTAACAGATATTTGATCAAATACTGTTCTATCCTACTTGACGAGTACAACAAACTGTACGAGATAATTAACATGGATAGTTTGTACTCCGCCACCTGTCCGCTTGATCAACTCTTCGCCGGCCATAACGTAGGCTACGACCCCTCATGAAGCACGCCATGGCTTATTTTAGCCTTACCGATGGGCAACATGCGCTGCACGCGAACGTCGCCCGAATCCCTCAACCATGGAGGCTTTGCAGGTAAATTATATTATAATTTGTTGATTTTCTTGATTACGGGCCTATTTTAAATATATCAATTTTTTTTCTAATTTTGCGTCAAATGCAAATTGAGCGTGGAGGTGCGCCTTTCGTGGGGAGACTCCCCTTTCAAGATTCAGTGGACACACAAATGGGAGGATCCCAGTGATGTCGACTCGGTATACGCTGAATGACCTCGACCTCAACATTACAAAGAATTGGACACTGCGATACAAGGGTGGAGAGGTAATTTCATCACTATTCTAACAAAAGGGAATAAACACCTATGGATAATATTTTTATACCCTCTTTCATGTGCAAATCACGTGCAAATTACGTGCAAATCATGTGCAAATCCAGCTTTGAATAATATTTCCTAAGAATGATATATTTATATTGCTTGCAAAAATGAATTAATGATATATTTTCATTGTTCATGAAAATATTTAAATATAAGTTGTTAATAAAAAAAAACTTATTGACTAATTAATTCAAACTATACAAGAGATCATTTTAGGAAAATAGTTTCCAAATAATTTAATTTTTTATGCGAAACAAACATTTCTCATTTTTCTTGAATATGAGGCTATTATGAAGATACTAATTTTTGCTAAGTAAGCCTGGAGGTGAGCAATTCTTGGAACAACTCGCCTTTTTCAAACCTCCCTATACTGAAGAAACTCATTGGCAGGGGAATTCGCTTGTGGGTCTTCAGGTATTATTGAAGACATAAATTAGTTAAAATTAGCATTCATTAATTAAAATTGATTTACAAGTCACAATGGTAATTTTGAGTTTCTCTTGTTTAATTATTCCTTTCGTGATGCAATGGAGACATGGACAAGAGGATCCCGGTGATGTCAACTCGATACCTGCTACACAAGATCGGCCTTGACATCACAAAAAACTAGACACCATGGTACAAGGGTAGAGAGATAATTTCCTCACCAGTCTCTTAATTAGGATAAACTAATCTGCTGCATCCTTTAAAAATCATGTCATAAATTGCAGATCAAATTCAATGCAAAGGCGCACTATAAGATAAATCGATTTTTGGAATTTAATCATGTTTATTTTTATTTGTGAGCCTTTTTATTTATTTTTATTTTTTTAGTGGTTAAAAATTGGATTTTTTTCTTTTTTCTTTTGCGAAGTCTAGGTGGGGGGTTGGACAACAACGGATGAGGGGTTGACTTTTGTGACGGTAAGGGGAGTAGGGAATCAAGTTCCCATTTTTTCCCCTGGGCGCTCTCTTCAGATCATCTGCCACTTCGTGGCCAACTCCAAGCTGCCCTTCAGGTTTGAACTAGTCTCTCTCTCTCTCTCTCTCTCTCTCTCTCTCTCTCTCTCTCTCTCTCTCTCTCTCTTGTTGGTTTTGTTTGCATTTTATTGTTTTTTTCTTACTTTTACTTCTCTCCGGATTTAGATTTAAAGCTCTCTTCTTCTAATTTAGTTTGAATTCTTCATATCTAGTTCTAGATTTTGGTGCTATATTCTCTCAATCTAGATCTACGAGTTTAATAAATATACTTTTATGGATCCAATGCCTATCTACTCTGCTCATGTACAAGTTCTTTGCCTCCAATTTCAATAATAATCGTAAGAATTTTGGCATCTCATTGCATTATGAAAATTTGCTTATTCACATGTTAAATCGGTGTTTGTTTAACCTATTTTGCTTGTCTCCATATAACAATGGTGTAGGAGGATCCCAGTGACGTCAACTCGGTATACGTTGAACGACCTCGACCTCAACATCACAGAGAATTGGACACTGCGATACGAGGGTAGAGAGGTAATTTCATCACTATTCTAACGAAAGGGACTAAACACCTATGGATAATATTTTTATACCCTCTTTCACATGCAAATTACGTGCAAATCACGTGCAAACCCCCCGCCTCCCCCTTCCAAGTTGGAAGGTTGGCACTGGGGCAAACCACAGAGATTACTTAAAACCAAATTAATGAGAGAATCTTTTACCTATGTTCATTAATCTCCAACATTTATATTATGTCTATGTATGCAAGCCAAGGATGCACTTCAATCGAGTTCAGCGAGGCCCAAGGACTCAGCCTGTTTCTTGTGATAAATGGGTCCGATAGCCCGACCCTAAGATTCAAAAACATACTTGGAACAAAGGCACGTCTGAAATTTCATTTTTGCTCCTTCTTTCCCCAACTACATTAAAAGGAAGATAAGCAAATTTGTTCAAATTGTCCTAATTGCGACATCATATACTTTGTAGCTGCAAATTCGTCATTCGTCAAGGTTTTCTTACTCCAATGCCACCGTAGAGCATTGCAACAATAGTACATATTTGTAAATTTAAATTGATCGTTAGATATTTAGACATAACCTCATTTACCGAAAAATGAATCTCGATGTGATTACCAAACAGCAAGAGATGCCCACACATTTCTACTGAATTGGTTCAAAAGGTTTCCATAGTACAAATGGAGTGAGTTCTATATAGTAGGAGAAAGCTATGCGGGTTAGTAATTGTCAACCCTAATTTAACAATTAATATTTTTTCAGGTTATTCAAATATCAATTTCTTTTATTTTTTGAGAGAACATTTAATTAATTAATTGATGAATGTGGTGAATGGTTTTTTCCCCTCCATTTCAGGGCACTATGCGCACCAACTTGCCGAGGCAATTTACGATGAGAACCGAAATTCAACTACAGACACTTTTATAAATCTTAAAGGCATCATCATGTTTGCCCAAATTCTCAACTAAACTCGACTTTGTTCGATGGTTTTTTTCTTTTTATACCCACTGATGCAAAAATGAAGAGATTAATTTCGAAATTTTTGAAGCACGAGTGGAAAATCCACATATGAATGTCAAGACAGATTTTGAAGGGATGATCGGTTATGCATAGGGCACGCCCAAATTTCGGACGATCGCCTTAGTTCAATTCAATTTGACGAGTATATCAAACTGTATAGGATGATCAACATGAATAGTCTATAGTCCCCGACTTGTCCACTCGATCCGCCCTTCCCTGACCATAACTTAAACACGTGAGCTGAAGTGGACACACCTAATTATCATTGGGTAGGTGCATTTTCTTCCTTAATTTTTTCGTCCCTTCACTTTTTCTGTTTTTTTTTTTTAAATTGAATGTCCATTTTTCGGTGATGAACAACCTAATTTAATGACTATTCTCTCTTGATTCGACAGGAACCGTTGTGCAAGATATTAGCGGGCTATAATTCATGCCTGATGAACCATGTCACGGCTTACTTTAACCATACCAACGTGCAACTTGCCTTGCACGCGACTGAATCCCTCCGCCATGGAGTCTTCGCAGGTAAATGAAATGATAATTTGTTGATTTTCTAGAATATAAGGCTCTTACAAACATATCAATTTTTTCAATTTTTAGGTTAAATACTAATTAAGCTTGGAGGTGCGGCTTTCTTGGAAAGACTCGCCTTCTTTAGTCCTCTTGGTACTGAAGAAACTCATCAGTGGGGGTATTCGCTTGTGGGTCTATTCATAGAAAATTAATTAACCAAATTAGCATTCCTTAATTAATTCAACTTACATGTTACGATTGTAATTTTGATTTTTTTTTTTTTTCATTTCATCAATCCTTTCAAGATTCAGTGGACACACAAATGGGAGGATCCTAGTGACGTCGACTCGGTATACGCTGAACGACCTCGACCTCAACATCACAGATATTCTAACAAAAGGGAATAAACACCTATGGATAATATTTTTATACCCTCTTTCACGTGATTTGCACGTGCAATTCCAGCTTTGTGGGCTCTTTCATTTATGACATTAGACCGTGAGATTACATTCCTTACCTTTGTGGGCTCAACTACACCGACTCCGAAATCCAGCTCATAGTTAAAGAAAAAGTCACATGCTCAAGCATTAGGAGCATACCAGATTACCAGCTCAACTATCCATCGATCAGCTTGAGGTTCAAGTATTCGGATACGAAGGTGAGTTTGACGAGGACGCTGAGGAACATCGGACCTGCTAGGTCATCTTATAGGGTTGTCATCGACCCCATCACAGGTCTCGACTCAATTGGCGTGTACCCAAGTACACTAGAGTCTCTGAAGGCGAATCAGACAGCAAGTTTTAGGGTTGACTTCACAAGGAATGCAATAGCGACCCTACTACTTGGGTATCTGCTAAGCATTCAGTTCGAATTCCTGTCGTTATTGTGTTGGAGTGATCGTAGGGATTGTCTGTGAAAGTTCTATATAGCTTTTAATTTTGGTGAACAAATTCATTCCATTAGTAGATCATATGAATGACTTCATTCCACCGGTTCTCAGTTTTAATTTTGGGGAACGAATTCATTCCATGGATATCACAAGGGTATCTACTTTATTTAATCTTAACGCCACATAGGAGAGAGAATGTAATTAAAAAAAGTCACATTAGCATTTTTCATTAACCAAATTAGACTAATTTATTAGAAAGACTTGATTGCATCGATTAGACAGGCTTTAAAATTTAATTACGCTTTTTAAAAATTTTATGATTCAATAGTACTTTTATGACAAGTTTTAGGATTTATAGGGTTTTATAGTCTCATTATCATATGGGTCATTTGAGCGTATTGAAATAGATACTATGTTTACATATGGATCCCTACATCATTTCATTCCATTTAGGATTAGGAATAGGCATAATCGGACCTGCTTTTTAAATATATCTCCTTATTTGGGACCCTATTCAACTTTTTTAACTTTTATTGAATCGAGAAATGAGTTTGATTGTCTATCTTTCTGATTTGATATAATATTAATATTTAAGGCATCCTCTAAATAATTCAAATCAAAGCAATTGGATGTACGAATGGGTCTACAGAACTTATCCTTGATATAAAAGATATATTGGGTTGGTGTATTTTCATTTAAGGAGAAGGAGTCCAAATTTGTGCTAACTATTTCCTGAAAAGTTTGGTTTGATTAATGAATATCGGGAAATAAGCTAAGGTGGGCAAAACCGTTCTTTTCTCCCTCTTAAACTGGTCATTAGAAATTAAATTCATGAATGAAAGGAGGGGAAATTCAGATAATATTTCTTTACCTCCGTTTTTTTTTATTTTATTTTTTGGTCAGTTCTTTACCTCCATGTCACAAGATCTCAGTTGGGATCGTGCTAACACCATTTTTGTATTGACTCCGTCCACACCATAATGAAGTAGAATAACGAAAATAGCCATGCATGAATAAGTTCATCTCCTTCTCTTGTTCTCTAGCTTCTTCCGTATTCATCATTTTTTTTTTTTTGCTTTTAATAAATATTTATAAAAAGTACCTACAAGTTGTGGCTTCTAACATATGCCTTCTGCCATTTCTTCTATTCTAAGCGGAGTTTGAAGTAGCGATGGTCAGAGTTCGTGATTCATTTTACATCACACTTGAACCATATTAAGGAGATTTATATGTAGAAGTGTATCGACTTTTTTAACCCTATCTTTTTCGTCAATCTTAGGTCCATGAGGAAAATTTATAGTCATCTTCAAGAACTATCTTTAGGAAACCCAGATTATCTGCAAGTTCATTTCGACACAAGCAAATTCCATCGCCACAATGCCAACCTCCACAGACCCCTCATCACCTTTGAGATCCGCGTGTCAACCATCTTCACTTCGCCAATGTGTTACTTTCACCGTCATTCATCACCAGCACTCAAGGGGATAAGTACACTAATGGTGCCATAAGTTGTGTACGGCGCTCACTTTGGTGCCAAAAGTTTCTGCCGGATCACTTAAGTGCCAAATCGGAGGGAAAACGATCACTTTGGTGCCACCAACGACAGATTCCGGCCAAAATGATTACGTGGCTTTTATATTTAAAAAAAAATCGAGAAGCCTTTTAAACGACGTCGTTTTCCGTCTTCCTTAAGAAAACGACGTCGTTTTGCCGTCCTACGTGGATACCCTCACAAAAATGACGCCATTTTGTTAATTTTATTTGGAGATTGAAATTAGGGTTTTTTTGTCCGCCATTGCTCGTCCACCATCGCTCAGCCGCTGTCCCTTAAGCACCGTCACTCAGCCGCCATCCCTCAACCTCCATTGTAGTTGCTTGCCACAGCAAGACAAAAGAAAGAAAGAAAAAAAACGAACAAAAAATCCTGAGAAAGAGGGAGGTGTCGACGATGAGGGCGGAGGAGGGGATGGCGGGGCCACGGTTGCCGCCTTTGTAGCAGCTGGCTTCGCCGACAACCTCCGTGGCGTTCCAGATCTTCGCGGCTACCATTGGCGAATCGCTCGTGCTTCTGGGGATTCTTCGAGCCCGCATTTCCTCTGCACCCGACGATATTTCTTGGGAAAAGGCGGTGGTGAGGCTGAGATTCGAGGATTTGAAAGGTTGATAAGGTGATTAAAAATGGGGGAAAACTACTGGGGGAGGGCGGAGGCGAATGCATGGTTTCTTTTCTGGAAAATTACTGGTGTTGATGGTTCTCCGCTGCTGGTGTTGTTGGTTTGGTGCTGTTGGTGTTGCTGGATCTGTTCGAGGAAGAAGACGAATATGCTCGGGGAAGAAGATGACACAAAACAGTGTCGATTGGGGATTTAAGGTTTTGAATTTGGGGGAAAGACACAAAACGGCGTCATTTTGGTGTTAGGAGGCTAAAACAACGTCGTTTGAAGGCCTAAGTGATCTAATGGAAACTCCGGCGAGCCACATCAGCATAAGAAATTAATTAAAAAAAAGGTCGCGTCAGATTTCCGGCCGATCAGATTGGCGTTGGCACCAAAGTGAGCGTTTTTCAAATTTTTTGGCACTTAAATGATCCGATGGAAACTTTTGGCACCAAAGTGAGCGCCGTACACAACTTATGGCACCATTAGTGTACTTATCCCAGTTTTCTAATAAGTCCGTCCTCTTCATGGATAATACAGCTAATTCGCAACATCGCACCATGAGAATGTAGAGCCGCCACTTGGATGGGTAGATCTCCCTTACCAACACTATTGCTTCCCGACCAAACGACGAGTTGCTAGTTACCGCCTTCAGATTTTCCATCAATTTCACTTAGACATCACCTAAACTCTTGAAATTGAGATCGTCGAGTATATCCAGGCCTAAAAAGCAAAGTTGTTGACCACCTTACCTCAAATGTCATCTCACATACATCAAACGCATGTTGTAATTCTAGATGCTTCAAACGCTATAACTCCCTCAAATGTTAGAGTGGATCTTCATTCAATTAACTCCTCTTGAAGATGTGGGGCTTCTAATTTTATTTTTTTAAGCGAGTTAACACTTGTAGAAAATATTTCAATAACCCTCTCATGTGCAAATCACATGTAGCTCACGAGCTTGTAACATCATCATAGAGGCAATATACATCAATCTAGGACTAATCAGTATTCAAATCATCATCCATTTCTTCTTAATCAAGTTTCGGCTACTCCAAAATATTAATGAATCATCATACAACTCATCGGTTAAGCTTTAACTATGATCATAGTACAAGTTTTTGAGCTAAATTTCGTGAGCTTGCACAAGAGAGAAGGTATTCAAATATTTTCTGAAGTGTTAACTCTCTTTAAAAAAGAAACTAGAAGCCTACGTCTTCAAGAGGAGTTGATTGAAGGAAGATCCACTCCAACATTCGAGAGAGTTATACTGTCTATAGCATCTAGAACTACAACAAACGTTTGACGTATGTGAGATGACGTTTGAGGCAAGGGATCTACAACTTCGCTTTTTCGGCCTCGATATATTTGACAATTTTGATTTCAAAAGTTTAGGTGATGTAATTTGAACAGCTTTAGGAATTTATCATAGTTAAAGCTTAACGCATGAGTTGTACAATGATTCCTTACTGTTTTGGAGTGGTCGAAAACTTGATTGAGAGGAATTGGATGATAATTTGAATACTATTTAGTCCTAGATTGACGTATATTGCATCTATGACGATGTTATAAGAACCTCATGAGCTTGCACAAGATTTGCATGTGAGAGGGATATTGAAGTATTTTCTCTAAGTGTTAACTCCCTTTTTAAAAAAAAAAATAGAAAGCCCACATCTTCAAGAGGAGTTAATTGAATGGAGATCCACTCCAACATTTGAGGGAGTTATAGTATCTGAATCATCTATAATCACAACAAGCGTTTGATGTATGTGAGATGACATTTGAGGCAAAGGGATCAACAACTTCACTTTTTAGGCCTGGATATACTTAAGGATCTTAATTTCAAGAGCTTAGGTAATGTCATTTGAAAAGTCTTAGGAATTCATCTTAGTTCAAGCTTAACCGAATGAGTTGTATGATGATTCCTTATAGCTTCGAAGTTGTCGAAACTTGATTGAGAGGAATTAGATGATGATTTGAACACTAGTTTGTCCTAGATTGACATATGTTGCATCTATGATGATATTACAAACTCATGAGCTAAACCTCACAAGTTTGCACATGATTTCACCGTGACTTACACATGAGAGAGATATTGAAATATCTTCTGCAAGTGTTAACTCCCTTTAAAAAAAAAAAAAAAACTAGAAGGCCCCATCCTCAAGAGGAGTCAGTTGAATGAAGATCCACTCCAACATTCGAAGGAGTTACAGTGTCTGAAACATCTAGAACTACAACAAGCGTTTAATGATGTGAGATGACGTTTGAGGCAAGGGGTCAACGACTTCGCTTTTTCGGCCTAGATATATTTGACGATCTTGATTTCAATAGTTAATGTGATACAATTTGAACAGTCTTTGGAATTCATCATAGGTAAAGGTTAATCGAATGAGTTATACGATGATTCCTTACTGTTTTGAAATGGTCGAAACTTGATTGAGAGGAATTAAATGATGATTTGAATGCTAATTAGTCCTAGATTGACATGGGATTGATCGAGAAGGACAACCGAGGAATCCAAGTTGAGCTCAAAGAGGTTTTCAAACACACGAGGAATGACGTCGACTTGAGGTACAGCAAGTATGGATGGGTGCTTATCTTGAATGATGTAGTTAAAGAGCATGTGTTCAAATCTCTTCGGAGTGACTCAAATCAAACTTGTTCAAGCGTGCTCGTCATGACTCGCATCAACAGCCTAGCATCAAAATCCAAAGCTCTCTTGGATTCTCTAGGGGCACGGTTTAACGGTGCTCCTCTTAAAGCCCCCCAACGCTTGTATGGTTTCCACTAGTTCAGACATGTTTTTCTCTCCAAGGATGATTCTCACACTCTATTTTGCCGGAGATGTTCTCCAAGGATGCCTAGCCACCCTTTCTAAAAGGTCTTTCTCACGGAATCTTTAAAAAAAATGCGGAGGATTGCCACGTGCGATTCTTGCCACGTCTAACCTTTTGATGGGTATTCACGGCGGTATTAGTGGCACTCCTGAAAGTGTCGAATGGCAAAAGTTGAGTGGCACACTTGGAGAAGCTTTACAATCCGAAGGGGACACAAGTGGCCTAATTAGAAGGATGATAACTCTGCCCATGGACCAACTTCACGATATTTATGCTCGACTCCTTTACTTGAGCATCTTTCCATTGGATTGTCTCATAAGGTGTTCCACATTGATGCGGCTGTGAATGGCAGAAAAATTTGTCAAGCAGAATGACAGAAACAAGGTCCATATAATTCTAGAAGAAACGCTTGAAAAAATGGTTGTTCATAATATTGTTCGAGAGGTGGAGAAAACAAGTTATGAGAGGGTGAGAACCTGCCTCGTTCACAACCTTCTACATCAAGTCAAAAGATGATGAGTTCACGATGATTGTTGCTGACCTAGTAGAAGGATGTCCTGCGACTATCCTTACACAGCCAATGGACAGTATAAGAAGTCATACGAGCATTAAAAAAAAAAAATTCGCCCCCTACTTGTCTTCAAAATGGTGTCCCAAAAATGGTTAAAAAAGCTGCTGGAACAGGTTAAGAGGCTAAATGCGCTAGACCTTGAAGGTTCTTTGAATTCTTTTTCTGACGAGATTCTCAATTTACTATATCTCAGGTACCTGAGTTTGAGGGATAGCAACATAGATGAAATTCCGAATGGCATAGGAGATCTTGTACATTCAAAGACCTTGTATCTTAAAGGTACTATTATGGCTGAACTACCTCACGGTATTTTGAGGCTAAAGTCACTTCACCACCTATTAGTATACAAGATCCAAAAGAAGTCAAGCTGTTGATGATGACCAAAAGTATGGTGTCCTTCATGGAATCTTGACATCATTGCAAACGCTACGCTTGATAGAGCAAAACCAAGTCAAGCGGCGTACATTGTTGGAAATCATTCGTGGGGAAAAAGTACCATTGCCAGCAGAACTCGGGAAACTGGAAAATTTACATAGACTAGGCATTTCAAATCTAAGAAGTGAATATGTGGGGTTTCTTCTATTGAGAGGTTGAAAAAACTAGAAGAATTACATTTAATTACTGTCATGGATACAAAGATACTAGATCTTTCAAATGTACATAAGAGTAAAACATCCCATTCCTATAGCGGGTTCACTTAAGGGGACATTTGGGAACTCTTCCCAAGTGGGTACTCTCCTCTACTAGCTTGGCCAAATTGGTCCCCAAGAAGAGTCAGTCAAATGAAGATCCACTCCAACATCTGAGGGATGTGTCTAAAATGACCTTGGAGGCAGGGGGATTTCAACAACTTCACTTTTTAGGTCTGGATATGTTTGACCATCTTGCATCCATAAAAGTTGGAGAAGAAGCACTATCGATTCTAGAAAGGTTATCCCTAGCTCGATGCAAATCATCGACGACAATACCACAAGTCATCACATGTCCCAAAAATTTGAAGTACATCAAACTTTGTGGTATGCCAAGAAATTGATCACAGTGATCGAGCACAATGAAGAACTTTGCACACGCACGAACTTTAAATGTAAAGACTTGGAAAATTGGGTTATAGAAGAAGTCCTAAAGTACCTAAGGAACAGTGCGAGGTGTTGAAGGTTATAGGTTTGAGAGAGAAGAAGTGGTTACTTAAAGTATTACACTAAAAGATGTCAAATTTGAAACGCTCAACAGTGTTACCTCCAGCGTAGGAAACCCTAGAGTTTTTATATACAAGTTATTGGGCCCCGGCCCATATGGACCCAAATAACCATGCTTTCACCTATTGGGCTTGTACGTGAACATATTATTTTGGATTATATTACTAATATATCCAACACAAGGCTCCTTCGATCGTCTCTCCTATATGCAAGAAATAATTCTTACTCTATGTAAACCATGTTCCAACTTAAATTCAAGTGTGTAGATCAAGTAGGCTGATGAAATTAAAATGAATCACTGCAAAAAAAAAAAAAAAAAGTTAATGTCTTTCTCGGCAGTTGTTTAGATTTGATTAATGGGAGGATTCCCGGATTGGAACACTTGATATTTCGCCTTCGAAGAAATAGAATTTCATGGAATTGCCTCTTGAAATGAAACGCACATCAATTGTATGTGGTTTTTCAATTTTACTAAGTCTTGAGCTTTTAGAGCTTGTTTATTTGAAGGAAATCTATTTCCAAAAAATTATTTTATGAATTTATGTTGTTTGATAAAGGAAAACTATTTGATCTACCGAGAATGTTTTTCATGGACTAAAAACAACAAACTTCAATTGGGGGAAAACTACGAATTCCTCTCAATCATTTTTTGGCTACTACAAAACAGCAAGCAATCATCATACAACTCATTTGATTTTGCTTGAATTAAGAGGAATTCTAAGGGATTTTTAAGTAACGTCATATAAACTCTTGAAATCAAGCTCGAATTAATAACTAAAGACTGAAAATTACATTCAATATTCTACCTAACAGGTTGGCCAAGCTAGCAGAGGTCCTAAGTTTGTCCAAATATAAATTGATGATCAATTTCATTAACTACACCTATAGCGGGGTTAGAGGTTGCAGTTATGGAATACAACAATTGTGTCATCAAAGATGAAGTCGACTGTGTCGTATAAATCAAACTCACGATAGAATTGCTTGAAGGATTCTACCCAAAAAATGTGTCTTGGTATGCCTAGAAATTGTAGCAATAGAACACCAACATATCACCTCTACCGTGGCCAACCACGGCTTGGCCCTTCTGTGACTCGGCCCTATTCTAGAATATCATGTTTATAGCCACAAAATTTGATTGCATCATGACTGCGATAAGGGCAATGAAGTCATGAGCTTTATAATGAAAATGCTACTCATAATTGACATTACACGAAACACAATGCTCCAATTAAATCATAGTAAAAACTGCTTATTAGAATGAGGAAGCCGTAACAAACGTTGCGCAGTCTATCGTGGTCATCCCATAGGCTTGCCGATGATCACCATCAGATTGATGACGTCTCCAATCATCATAAGATATTTCTTGTTATCAGCAATCAACACATTCTCCACATAAACACTGGCAGACCAATCTATCACGAAGTTCTTACCAAAAAACAAAAAAAAAAAAAAAAAAAAAAAAAAAACGAAACATGTATCTAGAAGTATCATTTCATGCTGTCGATATTGTTCGGAGCCTTTACGGCCACGTATTTAATGGTTGTGAAGTTCCCAATCCCTTCACAATTTACCGCCACCATGGCCCCCGCGTTAGAAAAACAAGAAGATATAAACCCAACCATCATTGACCTAGTGAATTCAGAAACTAGCAACGTGGAGTCTTCTTCCTTCTTGTACCTAAAGGCTACGAAAAGAGTATTAATAACCTGCTGTCAATTAATGCGAAACAATACTTTGATATCCCTTTCACGTTCAAGTCACGTGCATGCTCATGAGATTTTGATAGCTCAAAAACTTGTACTATCATCATACGTACAACATACATCAATCTATGACTAACATTCAAATCATCGTTTATTCATCTCAATCCAGTTTTGACCACTCTAAAATAACTAGCTATCATCATACAACTCATTTGGTTGAGCTTGAACTAAGAAGAATTCCTAAGGATTTTGAAATAATATCACATAAACTCTTGAAATCAAGTTTCAATTTACAATCAAAGACTGAAAATCACATTTAATTTTCTACCTAAGAGGTTCAACTAGTGTCATGACCCAACTTAATTTACGTTGGGAAAAAAGTATAGGTTTGGATGTAATGCCCAAAAAGCAGACCAATAGCCTTCAATTAATCGCAGGCTCTTCCAAAATCTTACCTCACGCTAGATTGGATTCATTATAGGTTCAATTTAGCCTATTATGTTCTATGTGAGACAAGAGTCATACTTGCTCAATGTAGTCTCCTCAGATTTGACGATCCCTGAGCACCTTGTTGTCTCACCTGCTCAATCTCCTTTGACTTTTTGAGCTCTTCACTAAAGATCCCCTTGGACAGCTTCTTGAGACCCATGTAACCCCACAATTCATTATTCAACCTCTCTAATGCCAGTCCACGGATGTCGATTGCGCACGACACATGGAGACCGTAGGGTTTGGTGAGTATCCTCATGTCTACATCCCCACGAACTCCGACGAAAATGCAATTCACGCGGGCGAGGAACATGAGGAACAATTGGGAATGTACCTCGTGTGAAGGGTCTGGAAGATGAGGCACTTGTGGCCTTCATAGAGATGGAGGGTCATGACCCTACAAACATCCTTGTCGAGCTTGGAACTCGCACACCACACAATATTGAGGCCAACGACCAGTCTACTGAGCTTGTGTCCGTGGACTCACTCAACCTCGTAAATCCAATGGCTAACGATGAGTGGGCTCACCAGTGACCAATCGTGATTTCGTCGTCATATAAGAGAATCATGCGAATAGAAAATTTACTTCTCTAAAGATTGAGTAAAATTAGGAGTTTGTAAAAGAACTATGGAGTTGACATGAAGAGATAGTGAATTGCGATAACCTAAGTGGAGTTGAATTAGATTTGTTGAATTAGGAAACTTAAAGTCCAATTGGGAAATATATGCATTATGTCTTTTTAGAGCAACCGCAGAGATTTCTAGATGTGTTTCAATCAAGAATTGAAGAACAATTTGAATTTTCGTTCCGTTTGTGGGGTTAATTGGGGTCTAAGTTTCCCAGTGATTTTTCCATAAACAGTTTGGTCGATTCATCCCCAGGAACCCGGAATCAATCGTGGTAACCACTTAGAACCAATTAGTTCGGTTCTAGATCGGACCCGGATTACCCTTAACAGGAGTAACTTTCTCTTTGGAGTTGCTATTTCGTGGGCTTATATCCATTCAACGGGGCAATTCCCTCCACATATTTCCGTTAATTGGCGCTCCAATTCTGGGTCATTTTTGGCGCTTGAACTTCTCCTGCAGGGTCATTATCTACAGTAGTATCCGGAAAAAACGTATGGCCCGGTACGATATTCCTCTACTTACATATCTGTCACTTCTACTACTTACTACAGTTGGACTAGAATGCTTCTTCTTTTACTGATAATTTTAAAGAGAAACATCCTGGTAACCGGACCCTTTTTTACTCAAATTCGAGCTTTTACTTGGAACTACCTTTACATCTAAAACATCCATCAGAAAATTAATAAAAAGAATTTTTTTTCTTCAAACTATTAATATGTCTTTGATGTCGATCAACCTAATATGTTCAAGAGATTTTTCCTTTGGAAAATATTAACAAATGCCTTAGGGGTTCTCGTTAAAAATCATTAACTGTGCTTTCATGCGACTTTTTCTTTTTAAAAAGTTTCATTTTCAATTTTAAGATGTGTTTATATGCATTATTATTAATTTTAGCAATCTTAACTAGTATTCTTGAGACACTTGTTGAAAAGTACATTTTCTTATTTTTCAGTCAAGTCCATCACCAGCATCGCCGCCACCGGGTAATGCCACCATAAGTGCCACAAGTTAAGGAACCAGTGCTTAAACAAACAAGCCATAGAGTCAAATGAAGAATAAGTTATTTCCCACACAGTTACGTTAAGCAATTACCGATAAGGTAAGAAAACATAAGCTCGACACTTGTGAGAAGCACTTTAGTCGTGAGATATGAATGCAAATAAATCGATACAAGCAACTCTCAACACATATTGACATGTTTCGACAAAAACCGATATTTCATTCTATTGGGCAATATTTTTTAGTTATGCCACGCATTATTAGAAACCAGCACATATTAATTAATGAGACAAACTGATTGACATGACATGACAAGAATTGCTACCCCCATTGCAATATAATGAAATTGCTTAAGACAAGATGACTCAAAAGTATATCCGAAATGGAAATACTAACAAGACAAGCCCACAGGCTTTCCAAGTGTTTCATGCTCATATCCTCATTTCCTTGAGAAACTTTGTCCCCCCTTGCACACAAGAGATAACAAGTCGGTGTCAATTTAGATACATGATTTTTTATGGATCAATTCATCTTCTAAATTTCTTTTATCCATTCACTAATTTGAATTCTTCGAAAATTTCAGAAATTCATTTCTGTCCTAAGATCGTCTCGCTTCCCTTTAAGAGTTGGAAATAATTGGACTCCTTCGCTTAGTTTAAGCTTCATGGTCTCCGGCCCATATTGCGTAGTCCTTATTACATGGCCTAATAAAGAGACTTCGAAAGCGTAGAAATTCATGGAAACAGAAATAATGTGTTAAGTGGGCAGTGGGCCTACAAAGCCCAAAAAAGAAAAAAGAGGTTGGAAGCTATAATGGGTTGAATTGCTAGAAACATTCTGTCACAGTGTGTCTTAGGATGCCTCGAAATTGCAGCAATAGACCACTGACATGTCACCTCTACCGTAGACAGCCACGGCTTGGCCCTTCTACGCCCCGGCTGTGTTCTAGAATATCATGTTTACCGCCATAAGATTTGATTGCATCACGACTGTGATAGGGACAATGAAGTCGTGAGACAAATTTTACAATGAAAATGCTACTCATAATTGACATTTGATGAAACATAATGCTCCGATTAATGCATATACGAATTAAATCCTAGTAAAACTCCTTATCCGAATGAGGAAGCCTTATTGAATATTGCGCAGTTTGTTGTAGTCATCCCATAGGCCACGCTTCGATTGCTAGTGATCATCGTCCAGTCAACGGCGTCCCCAATCATCATAAGATATTTCTTGTTATCAACAATCAACACATTCGCCATGTAAACACTAGTGAACACATATATCAAGAAGTCTTAACCAAAAATGATGATGATGATGATGATGACCACGACGACGATGATGATTATCTAGAAGTATCGCTTCATGCCATTGGTATTGTTTGAAGCCTTTACAACCACATCGTTAATGGTTGTGAAGTTCCCAATCCCATCTTAACTTACTGCCACCATGGCCCCCGCACGAGACAATTAATAGAAAAGCAAGAAGGAGAGGTAAATCCAGCCATTGTTGGGC
Organism: Eucalyptus grandis; assembly: GCF_016545825.1. Classification (NCBI taxonomy): domain Eukaryota; kingdom Viridiplantae; phylum Streptophyta; class Magnoliopsida; order Myrtales; family Myrtaceae; genus Eucalyptus; species Eucalyptus grandis. The sequence goes on along the minus strand of NC_052616.1, from coordinate 12,719,566 downwards.
TACTCAGCTTAGAAACCAAAAGAGCAACACTCAACACATATTGACATGTTTCAACAAAAACTGATATTTCATCCTATTGGACAATATTTTTTTAGTTACGCCACGCATTATTAGAAACCGGTACATACTAATTAATGAGACATATCGATTGATATGGTATGGCAAGAATTGCTACCCCAATTGCAATGCAATGAGATGGCCCAAAAGTATTACCCAAAACGAAATACTAACAAGATGAGCCCACGGGCTTTTCGAGTGTTCCATGCTCCTTTCCTCATTTCCTTGAGAAACTTTGTCAACCACACCAACCCCCCTTCCGCGGCAGGGCGGCACACAAAAGATAACAAGTCAATGTCGAGCCAATAAGTGCTTCTCAAGTTAGGGTTAAAAGTATATCCACTCAATCGCATGAAAAGCATACATTAACTTGTTTAGTTTTTTTGCCCAGCGTAGTTTCATCTTATTTGAAGAGAGGTGCACCCATCAAGGTGGTTTTCCTTACAATTTGCTTGTTTCACCAGATGATCAATGATACGAAAAGCATTTTATATAAAGCAATTGTTTTTTAGTTTAGAAAAATTAGTCAACAACAAAAGCTTTTATCGTCACTCAGGAGGACGGTAAATTTACCTTACCATCACACGATCACATATCGCCTACACTATCGATATCTCAAGTCAATTCATGCATCGGCCCAGATTGACTCGATTTGGATGCTGAACATGTCTCTTGCGATATCTGAGAACCTTAGACAATGTATTCTTCTTTTATCATCTAACCCACCAAAACACTTAACTTACTCCGACTGCAATTGGATCGCTGTACTATGATGTCATTCTGCCATCTGGTACTGTATTTTTCTCAATTCAAGTCCCCTTTCGTGGAAGAGTAAAAGGCAAACCACATTAGCTCTCGCCTTAATAGAAGTCAAATATCGTACAATAGCCACCACAACCCGCGAAATCACTCGTTTAAGCTTTCTACTAAGGGATCTTGGCATTTCACTATTGTCTCCTACTCCATTCTACCATAAGTCTATGACGATCAAGCCGCCCAACATATGGCCCCTAATCCAGTTTTTCTCGAGCGCACCAAACATATCAAAATTGATTGCCATATTGCTCTAGAAAAATTATACGCTAGCATCATACATCTTGCCATACCTACCATCAATCAAGTTGTTAATGTGTTTACTAAGGTGCTAAGCAAGATCAAATTTTCTTTCTCTCCAGCCAACTAGGGATTCGAGACCTTCACATGCCATCTCAATAATGCCACATTAGCTAGCGAAGGTCCACTCCAGCAAAATCTAGTCAAAACTAGCCAGAATGACTAAATTGGCCCTAGATCAAAAAGTTCTAGAACTAAATTAACACTAATTTAATAGGGTTTAGTACTAAATTGACATCATTAGACATGTTTAAAACTAAATTGGCACTAAATCAAAAAGTTTATGACGAAAAATGACACTATTAAAAAATTTAGAATTAAATTGACACTAACACAATAGGTTTAAGACTTTTCTAATACTTTTCCCGTGACACTTATGTCACGTGTTATTGGCAAGTCTTAAAGACTTCATTTTTCAATAATGAAATGTATTATCGAATAGTAGTCAACTTAAATATAAGGGGGATTGTATGATTTCTCTCAAAATAAGGGCATCCTCATCCCACATAATTATCGTTTTGAGCTTCTAATCTAACATGCTACTGGACATTAGATCCGTAGCAATTGATATTTTCTCCCGGTTTTTAGGCGACACGCTTTTTGCCATAATGGCATTGTAATATTCACTCTCGATTTAAAGGAAAAATACTTTTCTTTGAGTCACACATCTAGGTGATGACATAAACCTGTCTTTTTAGTTCTCATTACTTTTGTCCAAAGTGAACAGAAATAGTAGAAATTTAGAACTTCCAACACTACACCGCACCACGCTTAAAAAGGTCAAAAGTGGACAGAAATAGTTGAAAATTCTACTGTCCTGAAAATCACCCTTGATGACTATGACGACATACAGTAAAGTTGAAGACCTTTTTAATTCAAAAGATAATGTCGAAAAAACCGTCATTCTTGAAGGCCAGTTTTTCATTTGCTTAACCAGCATGACTTTTCAACCCAAAAAAAAAGAAAAGAAAAGAAAACCAGCATGACTTGAATGACACTTAAAATAGGAAGGATGACAGCTTCTTCTATGGTTATCATCTCCAACACAATTTATCAAGTTAGGTCAAGAATAATCACCATTTTGCAATTATTTGACGCAATCATGGTACATATTTTCTAATGACAGACTTGACCGTATGTTAATTTCACAAAAATAGTTATATTATGTGAAAGTTTAAAAGAACTCCATTTTTGCCTATAATTAAATCTTCATGTCATTTCGTGGTACATTTCGTGGTACACGTGGCTTCTATCGCCTTAGCTAACTTATCGCCAATGTTAGGAATTAGTCAAATAAGTATTTCCTGAGTTGTCGTATGGTATTAGGTCGATCCATGCCTCTATAATGTTAGGATATTTTTTCAATTTGATATTTGAAATTGGATTATCTAATTATATTTTATTATTAACCATGATATGCTGTGCAAATCTAAGAAAATAGTCAACTCTTGGGCGGTGGTTTTTTTTTTTGGTCGAAACAACTAATATATTATACGAAGAGAGGAATACAACCAGCTAGTAGGGCATCACTAAGTACAATGTTCTGGAAAACATAAGGTGTGAAGACAAGCCAATTACCAACGGAACCGTGGGCCCGATGGGCTTTGGCAGCCCAATCAGCGGCTAGGTTGGCCTCGCGACAGACGTGATGAATGGAAACATTAGGGCATTGAGAAAGCAGATCGTGGAGAACGGCAAGGAGATGTCGTTCTGCCATGGCTGCGGCGTTTTACCGAAGGAGCTCCACCAATAATAGGCAATCTGATTCAACCGTAACTCGATGGAGATGAAGCCGCTGCTTGATGAGATGCTGGAGAGCCCGAATCATGGCGAAGATCTCTGCTTGAAACGCCGATTGAGCCGGTACACTGCTGGTAAACATGTCAGTGAGTTCGCCTTTGAAATTTCTGAAAATACATGCTATCGCCCCTTGCTGATTGCCTAGAACAAAAGCCCCATCTATGTTGCATTTGATTGTGCCTTGATCAGGTGGTTTCCATCGGTGATCGGTACTGACAGTTGATTGTGTAACCCTAGGTTTTGGGGGTTGGAGACTCTTGAAGATCCTGCACTGGGCAAGAGCATTATCCACCACTTGGATCGGGTTTGGAGTTAGCTGCCGGAATATGGCGTTGTTGCGTTGACGTTAGATCTCCCACAACAGATTGGCAATCGCTTCAAAATTTGGGGAGGAGCGAGGATGAGTGGCATGGGCCGCCAACCCAAGCATCAATCTAAATCGAGGTAAGTGAAATAGGTATCTGATCTTGGCATTTGCCCAAACTTCACGTGTCCAATTACGTAGAAAAATAAATGTTCAATGGTCTCGGAAGTATCTTTGATCACATAGGTGCGGTAGGGTTGGGAGTGATATGTCTGAAGTATAGATTGGCTTTGGTCGCTAGGGCATTTTTACAGGCTAGCCATAAGAAAACACAGATTTTTGGAGCTGCTTCCATATGCCATATCTTTTTCCACAGTTGATGAGGAGGCTGATAGGAAGATGAGGCACTGGTGGGTGGGTTTTGTTGCTTGGAAAGTAAGTAGTGATAGCAACTTTTAAGCGTAAAAGATCCACGAGGAGGTGGCTGTCCCGGACCAATTGATCGTAACGAGTGAGAATTTATAGGGGTGGTTAAGATTGTGCACATACCTATTCATTGAAGAAATTAGAGATAAGTTCCTGCTTCCATGTTGCCGAAGATAAATCAATAAGTTCAGCTACTTTAATGGGTTCCCCTGCAGCTGCAAACCCTCCTATTTTCCCAATTGAAAGCCAAGAGTCTGCTCTGATGTCAATCTGCGAGCCATCTTTCACCAGCCATCGAGTTTTGGGAAGAATAGCATCCCTGCCCTTTAAAATACTGCACCACCCCCATGATGGTCTATAGCCTGAAGTGGCATGCTGAAAGGAAGACAGTTTGAAATATAGACCTGTAAACAACTGACTCCAAATTGCAGTAGGTTGCTGTAGTAAACGCCAAGCTTGTTTACCTAGCATCGCTAGATTAAAAGAAATAAGATCTACGAATCCCATACCCCGTCATTTTTCGAGTGCTTTACCTCGACCATCTCATCCAATGTATGCCTCGAATCACTATGATTTTTACTCCACCGTAATCTTGATATCTTGTTTTCCATTTGTCTGCAGAGAGACATGGGAAGCATGAAGAGAGACATCGCATACTGAGGTAAGGCCTGAACTACTGCTTTTAATAAAATCTCCTTGCCCCCTTTAGATAAGAAGTTTTCCTTCCAACCAGCTAATTTCGCATTCATTTTCGCCAGGATCCAAGAGAACATCTCTCGTTTAGAACGCCCCCTAATGGAAGGATGCCTGTGTACTTACCATATCTACTCACCACAAATATTCTCAATTCCCTTTGTAAAGTATCCTCGTAGTGTCATTGGACAATTTCGACTGAAAATATTGCAAACTTATTCCTTGATAAGCTGACCCGTTGCATAGCAGTACTGGTTTAATAGATTTGTGATATTTTGACATTCAGAGATTGAAGCTTTGAGGAAAAAAACTGCATCGTCAGCAAAAAATAAATGGGAGAGCTGTGGCGGCACAATTAAATTGAATCCCACAGTAAATTACCCATAATTGCTTGCTTGATAACCGTTGATAAAGCATTTGCCATTAAAATAAAGATGTAAGGGGATAGGGGGTCACCTTGACGGATTCCTCTAGTAGGTTTAAAGTATGGAAGCTGTTCTCCATTGAACCGAATACTGAAAGAAACCGTAGTGATGCATGCCATAACCATCATTACCCATCTATTTGTGAAACCCAACTGTTTGAAATATGCTGCAATAAAGTCCCATTCGACACGATCATAGGCTTTCGCATGTCTCTTGAGAATAAGGTTGAACCTTTTAGTTTTGGATCGAACCTTAAACTGGTGTAGTACTTCCTGAACGATCATGATGTTATCTTGAATCTATCTGCCACTAACAAAAGCTGCTTGTTCTAGAGTGATCAGTGTAGGGAGCCAACACTTCAATCTATTTGCCATAACTTTAGAGATAATCTTGTATGCGAAGTTACAGAGACTAATAGGGCGATACTGGCCAATGCTTTCAGGGCGATGAACTTTAGGAACCAAGGTCAGAATCGTTTTGTTTAAGTTTGGATGCATGTGAGCATATTTAAAGAAGTCTTGCACCGTTTTGACAATTGTTTTTTTGATGGTGTTCCAGTGGTGCCTGTAGAAAAGACCATTGAGGCCATCTGGACCAGGGGCCTTGGATGCTCCCAACTGAAAGGTAGCTTGATATACCTCTTCTTCTGTGACTGTACTCATGAGGTGTGCATTCATCTGTGAAGTAACTATCGGTGGACATTGGAGTAGGAATGGATTAAAATCTCGTGTCCCACCGATTGATAAAGTCCAAAAAAAAGCCATTGCCATTGCTTTAAAGTCATTCGGCTCTCTCTACGCGCCCTGGTTTGCATCTTTTAGTATACAAATTATGTTTCTCTGTCGCCTTTGCACTATGCAAGCATGAAAAAATTTTGAGTTCTTGTCACCCCATGATAACCAGTTAAGCCTAGAACGCATCGCCCATAATTGCTCTTCCTGAATCCACATTTGCTGTATTTCAGTTCGAATTGTAGTTGCTAACTCTTTATCTCCCCTTTGATAGCATTTGCGATTTGTAATGGTCTGCAACTGTTGCTGAAGATAATGAATACTCTTCGCAGCATTGCGAAGCGAGATCGACTCCGGCTAGTTAACTTATGAGATACTTTGCTTGCTTTATAAGGTAAGGAAGAGTGACTCCTCTCCCACACTGAGTGAACTACCTCGGTACATTCAGTATGTTGACTCCAGTAAGCTTCATAATGGAAGTTGTTTTTTGGCTTGACAAATTGATAATGAGTATTCAACACAAGAGGGCAGTGATCCGATCCGATCGATGGGAGAGCAAACACTGTGGAGGACGGGTATGTTAAACTCCAATCCAAAGAGCAAAAGACATGATCCAGCTTATCCTTCACTAACTCATCACCGTCTCGGTTGTTAGACCAGATAAACTTGCAACCTTTACTATCCAGTTCTATTAAAGCACAATCATTGAGTATCTTCCGAAACGCTGCCATTCTGGAATAATTTGCTGGTCTTCTGCCCATCTTCTCCCAGGGATATAGGAACTCATTAAAATCCCCGATACACATCCACGGTAGGTTAATAGATGCATGAATTATCCTGATCGTATTCCAAAAGTCCTGCCTAGCTGGGAAAGAAGCAGGAGCATGCAAACAGGTAACTTGCATAGAGGTAGAGGTCCGAGTATCCATAACTAACATATTTACAAAATTCTGACCCGAAGAAAGAACAGTAATGTCAAAAGGTCATTCCGAACGAGCAAGGCCTCCCGAGATAAAGCTGCGGGAGCCCTAAAAAGGGAGTGAGCGAAATGAAAACGACGCCGTAAGTTCTTCAAAACTGAATCTGCATTTTTTGTTTCCATTAAAAACACAAGGTCGGGCCGTTCGAGGCTACCATAGCCTTTAGAGCTTGAATTGTCGGGAGTGCCTAACCCCCCGACAATTCCAACTTAACATTCTCATTTGGACTTGTGGGGCTGTTGAGGGCCAGCCAAAGCCCAAGAAGAGTGATCATTTGCTTCAAAAACAGGTGTGTCGAGTAAGTGGGTTTCATCCAACTCAGAGATATGATTTGTGCGAATCTCATAAGGGGAATATCGTTTAGGTTTCTTGCTGGATCCCACTACTATCTGTGATCCGGGAGTCTTGTGTTTTTTCTGTTGCGAAGAGTCTAGGGAAAAACTTTGAATACCTTTTAACTTTGCAACTGCAGGGACCAAATCGCGGGTTACGGGGTTGTATCGCGAGAATGGGGAGGGATAACATTGGATGGGACTGGAATCGCGGGAGCGGGAGCTATTGGAGGTAAATGAAGAGGGGCTGTATAGTAGGTGGAGTTTCAGGTATGGTCTCTTCCATGGGTTCTAAATTAGATAGGGAGTGTAAAAGGCATCCCAATAGGGACTATGCTTTGTTTGATCTCTCGTAGCCAAGGTCCATATACCATTGTTTCACGCCCCTCAAATTGTGATTCCTCATAAGGGTAGTCCTTGCATGAGGCTGCATAATGTCCTAATTTCCCACATGAGAAACAATAGTGGGATAGTCTTTCATACCGAAAATCAAGCCAGAGGGGTTTTCCAGCAATGCTAATGAGCTTCCCTAACTTTAATGGTTGTTGCAGATCAATTTCAAGGCGAATTCTCCCAGATGTATCATGTTTTACTTCCAACACACTACCCATCTGCTGTACTGCCCGACTAAGAAGTTGTGGAGTGTTCCATTCCAAAGGTAATCCTATAACATGCACCCAAAAAGGGCATTTGGAAAAATCATAACAATGTAAAGGGGTATTTGGCTTCCAGGGTCTTAAATTAACTAGATGACCAGAGAACAACCAGGGGGTTCCATCTAATGCACGTCGTTTTTCTGTCTCAGTTCGAAATTTGATTATGTATATGCCACCGTCGCTCGAGGATATATCCGCATAATCAACACGCCATGCTTTCTTCATTGCAATATGAAAAGCAAGTAAATTGATGGTAGGATTTGTATAGATATTACCCACCAAGATGAGTCGACACTCTTTAATATTGTCCGTTGCTTGTATATCTTCCCAGACTTCCAATTCTTGTTCTGCACAGAGCCGTCCGAGTCGGTGGCACAGTGAAGCAATGCGAGAGGAGTCATCTTTATCGTCCAAAGCCATGGAGAAATAGACGGAAGAGATGCAGTTTACTAGAGAGATACCTGACCCGAGCACGAGTGTTTCAAGGTTGCATGTCAAGGATTGGCCACATGCAAACGAAAGATCTTCAGAGTAAAACTGGTAGACATTCAGGGAAGATCATCCCTGGGCTATGGGGAAAGAAAGCATAGCACTGAGAGTCCCATTAGCGACTACAGAGTTGAATGATAGAGGAAGCGAGGACAGGCGAAGAGGAAAGGAATTGGTCTGCCGAAAGAACTGGAAAAGAAGATAAAGAAGAAAACTCGAACATGACGCGAGAGAGAACTCTAGCATAAGCGAGAGAGAGAGCTGTTCCACTTTAATTATGATGGAGTTTACTTCCTTGGGCGGTGGTTTGGTCCTTAAAAAAATGGGAAAATTTCTTGGGCAGTGAGATCATAGTCTATGTGCACATCAATTTGAACATTCATATATAGCAAAAAAAAAAAAAAAAAAAACCACTATTTTAAGAAATGAATCGAAGTTGTCATTCAGTTCAAAAAAAAATTTGCGTATCCTAATTTATAATGTTTAATGCGTTGTCCCAAAGGGAAAGTCTCAATGAGTCCTCCACCATGTGTTGCTTTTTCATTGACTATCGGATTCTTATTTTTAATGGATTTATATAAGTTACACCGTCTATGTAGAATACTTTTTCACCAAATGAAAGCTCTCATCTACTAATGGAATGAAATCGTTCACCAAAATTAAAAATTGTATACATCTCAGCTCCTAAACCCTACTTGTGTAACTAATTTTTTAACGCTAGTGTACCAAAAGGAAAATATCACGTTTTTGAGTTAACATGTTAAAAGTTAAAAATAGTGAAATTAAAAAAAAAAGATAATGAATGGCTAGTGGTTAATTGGGTCACTTATTTCCCCTATAATGAATTGACGGTGCTAGGTGTTTTTTTTTTCTTTTAACTTTCCGGATTACCGCCTTTTTTCTTTCTTTTTTTTAGTTTTAAAGTTTTGGCTACGTTTTTCGGTGTGATTTTACGGTTTAAATGCAACATTTGAACTGATTGTTGCCTGATATAATAGAACCATTGCCATGTAATTATACACAAGCAAACGGAAAAGGTTGCCTTAATTTTCGAAACGTCCGCGAAGGATTGGCCTTTTGGGCATCGGAGTAGATTAGCCATGCATTAGGGTAGATGTTAAGAGTCATAAGTTTTTAATAAACAGTCACCACTCCTGATATATGTGCCTATTTATGTGATGTGATTATTCATTGATATAATCATATGTGTTAGAGTAATTAAATATAATACAACACGTTCATCTAATAATTTAAACTTTTAGAATAGTTAGTTGTGACTCCACAAAATTTAATATGATATCAAAACCGGAAGTCTTGAGTTCTAATTTTTCCAAACCCCATTTGCCTCCCCAATTAAAATTTTCACACTTAGTACTAGGCATAAAAGATTAAACTAAGCGTGAGAGGGAATGTTAGAGTAATTAACTATAATATAAGGCTTTCATCTAATAGTTTAAGCTTTTAAAACAGTCAACAGTAGTCCTACAAAATCTCATATTCAACCACTCTTTTATTTATAACACGTTTTAGATATCATAAAATTTCCACACTTAGTACTAGGTATAAAATACCACAATATGCATGAGGGAAATGTTAGTAATTAATACAACGCATTCATCTAATAGCTTAGGCTTTTAAAATAGTTGGCAATACAAAATCTCACAATATGTTAGCCTTATTCAATTGTGGTTATGTTTATAACACGTGGTTAGATATCATGGATGTCAATGAACATTGTACTAAAATTTGAAATTGAAAGTGCTTAGGGGTGTGCAACGGGAACCGCCCAAACCGGGAACCGGCTGGACCAGACCGAACCGGCCAGTTTTGGGCGATTCCCACGGTCGGTGGTCCGGTTCCGGTTCCTAATCTTGGAACCGGTGGCCGGTCGGTCCGGTTCCCGTTCCAAGGTGGGAACCGGACCGAACCGGACCGACTGGGACCGAACCAAAATTTTTATTTATAATTTATATACATAGAATTAATAAAATATATAAACATGATAACTTATTGTAACCAAAATTACAATTTGATGTAGCAACCTCTTATGTGGCCAATAGACCATTAAAACCCTTTTTGTTACTCTTTTATTTATAGAAAAAATTTAGTTTCATCTTCTACTCAATGTGGGATTAACGCAAAACATGCCAAACCCAATTGATCTTACTATGTATGTGTGCAAAGATCCATTTCGGATGAATCAAGAAAGGGCGAATTTAGCTCGACGGCTACTGGCCAATTCAAGTGCCGAATATAGCTCTTTGCCAGGTCCAATGAAGCATTTCCGGATCACCCAACAAGCAGAAGAGCCGAGCAAAGGAAACAAAAAAGACAACTTCCAAAACCTCATATTCAAGTCCTGAAAACAAGAATGTCGGTTCTGCAGTGACCATATCCAACATAAAACACGCCACTGAAATTGCAACAATCGATCTATATGCTTATCAACCCCAATCTCATGTTTAAAGCTCGCTTCAACCTGCAACTAGCTTGATGTTTATAAATCACCAAAATGCTAAGGCTAACATATTTGAGTTCAGTTGCAATTGAAACACAACTTCACCTATTAACGTACAGAGCTACATGACTTGTAAAACTCAAGGACACGAGATTGCCTGCCAATAACACCAAAGAGAAGCACAGAACTAGCAAGAGACTCCAGCAACTACGAACTTACAGAAATGTGAAAAAAGATAAGCCAATTCAATTTTGCCACTATTAACAATTTCAGCAGAGATGGGTAAGCAATCATGAATGATGACCAACAGAGTACGAACGATTTAAAATGGAAAGGATAATTGCCAAACGAATCCGACGCAGAAATTGACCACCGCAAACACTAACTTCTAATTAAAGTATTCACGTCGTGAATTCGATTCAAAACCAAATCAAAAGCCCTAACCCTAAAGCGCCATAACCATCCACAATTATACCTGATTCAACAACAAGCGCATCGAAGTGAAACACCCCCCAAACGCAATTAACTGCTAAAGCCATAGAGTCCTGCCCTGCCTCTTGAGGGCGTAGACGACGTCCATGGCGGTCAATCTTTAGTGCAAAAAAGTAGAGCCGATTTTGTTGGACCAGACCGGACCGGGACCGGAACCGATGGTCGGTCCGGTTCCCGTCCTAGGACCAAACGGTCAGTCCACGGTTCGCAATTTTGGGAACCGGTGCTCCCGGTCCGGTTCCCGGTTCCAAGGTGGAACCGGACTGAACCGGGAACCGATCACCCCTAAAAGTGCTACTGAGTTAGCTTCATAATATAAAGGGATAAATATAGTAAAAGTCCTAAAACTTATAACAAAAGTACAATTAAATCTCAAAATTTCCAAAAAGTGTGATCAAGTCATTTCATTAACTTTACTAACTTGATCAATGAAAAAATGTTGACTTGACTCTCTTTTTTCTGTCTCTTACATAGCGTTAAGGTTAATTAAAGCACTAAAATGACATTTTTCAATCAAAATCATCATTTCTAACTGAAGACCAAAGCAAGTTCTTAAAAGGATGGGGCTCATCACTATGGTATGAATAAGTATTGCCGTCAGCCTTCATTGGAGGTGTCCCCCGACGTTAAATTAAGGAGATGGAGGCAACTCTCACACCTCGATAGATTTTGTGGTTAGGGATATCCCTATAAGATTAGACATGAGCAAGTCCTAAAACTGCTTCGTCTCGGGCTTCTTGCGAGATCTCGGCATCCTTTGGGCGTAAAAACACCAAGAGGGTATTCTCTCCTTTGATACAAGGGGAATTAGGCATGTGAGACGTGTGGGCATTGACACGTTAAAATAAGGAACACATCAATAAAGGCCACCATTCCCATATATCAAATGGACAGACCACATATGCCCTTGTAGGAGCAAAAGCTCCCTTTCGTTAAATTTATCAATTTGGTCAATGGAAAATGCTAATGTGACTTTTCTTTATTATTTTCTCTTTCTTACATAGCGTTAAGGTTAACTAAATCTCTGAATTGATTTCCTTTTAATCAAAATCACCATTTCTAACGTAAATTTTAGTAAATAATATAAAGAAGTAAAAAAGCTAAAAAAAATTAAAAAATAATAATAATAAAGCGGATGGCCTGGCCTTCCTTCTACGGGTGGTTCATTTGTATACACATACTTATAACTTTTTTTGTGGTTTTTGTGTTTGTCTTTTTTTGTTGATAAAACTTTTGGATTTCTTTAACCTAATTTAATTAAGACCAGGTAAAAATTAGGATTTGGATCAAAATGATATAGTTTTAATACTTAATTTAACATTAACGCCACATAACAAAGAGAAAGTAATAAAAATAAATTACATCAACGTTTTCCGTTAACCAAACTAGACAATTGAAAATTTTGATTGTATATATTTCACAAGTTTTAAAACTTGATTACATATTTTGAAAGTTTTAGAGCTCCATAGCACTTTCGCAGTAAGTTTTAGGATTTCCATTAAACTTATCCCTAGATGTATTATATATTTAAGGAGAAGGAGTCCAAATTTGTGGTAAGTATTTCCTATAAATATTGGTTTGATTTATTGAATCTTGGAAAATAAGCTAAGGTGGGCAAAACCGTTCTTTTCCCCCTCTTAAACTAGTCATTCGAAATCAAACTCGCAAATGAATGGAGGGGAAATTCTGATAATAATGTTTCTTCACCTCCGTTTCCCAAGGCCTCAAATAAGTCTCAAGGATTCTTGACATTTCAATTGGGATCGTGCTAATTTCATTGTTGTACTGGCTCCATCCACACCGTAATGAAGTAGAATGATGAAATAGACACGCATGGATAAGTTCAACTTCTTTTTGTTCTCTAGCTTCTTCATTATTTCCTTTTCTTTTGGTAAACATATATAAAAGTATCTACAAGTTGTGGCTTCTGACATATACTTTCTGCCATTTCTTCAGATTCAAACTAGAGTTTGAATTAGTGATTGGCAAGAGTGCATGAACCAAATTAGTTAATAATTTTGAAACTATTTTAAGGTGGTTTATATGTAGAATTCGGGCAGCAAATACTAATCTAAAGCCTAGTGTCAAGGCTCCATCAAAATAAGGGGACTTGAGGTTCTTGCAAAAGCTATGCATGATAAAGAAAGAACCAAATGAGGGGAGAAATCAACCGTTGCTAGAAGACCTCTAATTCAAAAGGATACTTAGCTTTTTGCTCTTCCATCGAGAAATTGATAAATTCGGAAACATTGTATTTAGTTGCCGCCCCAGGACAGGAAATACATCTTTCAACTTATGATTTGGGGCAAGCACTCAAACGCCTTAGTGGGTTCATTGACAAGACATTTAGTAACGTTGCTGAGTGGATACTCTGTTCTAATATTTTGGCTAAATTGGTCCTTTAAAAGGAGTCAATTGACAGGAGATGCACTCCTATATTTGGAAGAGTTATTACTTTTGAAGCATTTGGAAAAGCTATTACTTTTGAAGCTTCTAGAGCTAGAACAAGCGTTTGACGTAACTAACACAAGGTTTGAGGAAGAGAAGTTTTAAGAACTTCGCTTTTTAGTTCTAGATAGTTTTGACAAACTTGAATCCATACAAGTTGATGACTAAGCACTATTGACTCTGGAGAGGTTATCCCTAGCTCGATGCAATTCATTGACAGCAGTATCATCATTCATCACAAGTCATTCAAAGTTGAAATGCGTCAAACTTTGTATGTTACCCGAGGAATTTGATAGATCGGTAATCCTCGAAGAACTTCTTGAGTGCATGAAGGTTAAATTTATAGAATGGAATGAGCAGGTTGTAGAAGTAGCCACAAAGCTCGCCGAGTGGGGCCCCTTGATTCATGGGTACCGTGTCTATTCAAGAAATAGTTACTTTAATCGAGCATATATTTTTCATATGAGGTCCCATCTACTTGATTTTTGCACCCACGCTCATGAGCCGTCATATCATAGCCCAAACTTTAATTGAGCAAATGCTAATGGGAAAGCGGCATAGCAACCTTTGCTCATGAGCCTTCACTCGCGCAAGGTATTGCAAGCGGTACGTCCATTTGTCGTTTAATTATCTTAAATATCTTATAAGAAACTATAAAATGCTTCTCAAAGTCTTGGCTTATCACTGGGAGGCCCTAAATGGACACAAGAGTCATTGCAACTGCACCGGCAAACATGGCCAACTAACCATCCAGCGCTATGTCCATTTGGAAGTACATCAAAATGTCTATCTTGTCCACTCTACCAAATATCTAAATTACTTTGGGTCAATCACAGCATTTCGTATTTAACGAAGAAGATATTACGCCATTAATTCGGGTGATTCTAAAAAATTCTTGATTCACAAGAGTATTTTTTCACCTAATTTTTTTTTTATAGTGTATTGATGGTGAGAATAGGGTGACCCTTCAATTAAACAATCTATTTAGAAAGAAAAAAATAAAAGGGTTGAAACCACGAAAAATGTCAAACCAAAGACGCGTATGACAATTTTATCCTAAGTTAATTTGTAGGTCACTGAAAACTCAAATCAATATATTTATGATTAATTTACATTAAACTAATTTTTTATTCACCAAAAACCTCAAATTGGTACACCCGTAACGAACGTATCCGAAAATGATATGCATTTTCATGTAGACTTGCCATGTTAGTGAAATTATTATCATATATCATTTAACTCAACAATTTCATGGTAAAATTTGATAAAAGTTAACAAATGGTAAATATATCACGAGTGTACCAACTTAAAGTCTTTGATGATCCAAAAATTAATTTGAATTAAATTTATTGTGAGTATACCAATTTGGAATTTTTGTTTACCTAAGTTCCATTCTGATTTTTTTCGCATTTTTTACTTATGTTTCCATTGATTGTCTTGACTTGGATCCCAATTTTTGGAGAGTATATATGTGGAATGGAAATTGGATATGATGGATGATTGGAACGGAAATTGGAGATGATGGAAGATCCAGAGAAAGGTGTGGTTTCTGAATGCCTTTAGTGGGTCTAGTATTTCTGGCAATTGCAATGGCTTCTTTATCTCTTCATGTTCAAAAAAACAATATTTTTTAGATTTGATAGGTGCAAATCTTATCTTCTTTTTTCAAGACTTAGATGTAGATAAACCAAATATCTATTTAGTAGAATATGGCAGTTTCCTCCGAACATAGCTTTTATGTATGCGTAAATATATGGGTAAATAAATTATAGCAATTTTCAAATAAAGGTGGATGTAGGAAATGAAAAGTCAATGTACAATATTCCATCGCAATCCATTATTCTGTGATGCAATTTGGTGTCGCCACTCTAAGCGAACCCAAAAAAATCCAAATGATGCAAACGACATACTACGACGGTTGGAGGTGGGCCTGGACTGGCAACTCGTACTGTCAACCCACCACCATTCCCGGTCATGGCTGGCAATGTGACCGCCACGCGTGGCACCACCACGTTACTCCAGCGACTTGAGCGAAACGTAAAAAGACAAACAAAATCGAGACCAAGTCAAGGCCAAAAAAGAAAAACACCGGAACGGATCGTTCGACGAGACCCCCACGAACTTTTTCTTTCCTTTGTTGAGATATTTCCAATTCCGATCACCAAAGCCACGGTAGTCTGCAATGGAACTCTACCTCGTCCTCTTCCTCATCTCCCTCCTCCTCTTCCTCAAACCCTTCCTCCTCCCATCTAAACCCAGGAACCTCCCCCGGCCCGGCCGGCCTCCCTTCCTCGGCTCGCTCCTCCAGCTCGGCGCCCGGCCCCATGAATCCCTCTTCAACATGGCCAGGCGCCACGGCCAAGTCATGACCCTCCGCCTTGGCTTGGTGACCAGCGTCGTGGTCTCGTCCCCGGAGGCCGCCCGGGAAACCCTCCAGAAGCACGATGAGAACTTCTCCGACCGGGCGGTCCCCGACGTGATCACCGCGCAGCCGAACCCGGAGTTCACCCTCGCATGGGTCCCGGGCGACCAGCGGTGGCGGGCACGGCGCCGCGTGTGCAGCACCCAGATGTTCACCGCCCAGCGCCTGGACGCCCTCCAGCACCTGCGCCACCAGAAGGTCCACCAACTCGTCACCCACATCAAGAAATCCTGCGATCCGGGCAGAGAGGTCGACATAGGCCAATTGGCCTTCGCCACGACTTTGAACCTCATGTCGAGCACCATGTTCTCGATTGACATCGTCGACCCGGAATTCCAAACGGCTCAGGAGTTCAAGGACCTGGTGTGGAGGATCATGGAGGATGCCGGGAAGCCGAACCCGTCCGACTATTTCCCTGCGGTCAGGCGGTTCGATCTGCTAGGCGTGAAGCGGCACATCCAGCCGGCCTACATGAGGTTGCACGAGATATTCGACGAGATCATCGACAAGCGTTTGAAAGAAAGGGCGACGGGCTCGCCGGAATCATCGAAGAGCGGGGATTTCTTGGATGTGCTTCTGGATCAGTGCGAAGAGGAGGGGTCCGAGTTTACCCGACAAAGCATCAAGCCAGTGATCCTGGTAAGTGAACATCAAAACTTACAGAAAATGAAGCAGAGATCTTTACTAAAAAGAAGCATGTACTCATCAGAGCTCCCAAACCTAATTATTGAAAAGTCAGCTAAAACATTTATTGTCAGTTTTCGGAAATTTTTCCATTATTTCTCCATTATAAGAGGGGAAATCGGGGTTTTCCTATGCCTTTAACTCCACCGCAAGACATTAGCCATGATTGCTACTTCAATAGACAACGACATTTTGTCAATCTATTAGTTACTCCATGCCTTTCTATAAGAGTAAAAATTGTGTTTTCATATGTGCGTATGTACATGAACTTTTGTTTCTGGTGACAAGGTAATTTATTGCTAGTGGATTCGAATCCAATTTTGATTTGACACATGATCAAGCTATAGCTACCTTGCATATAGATCATCACCAGTCGTGCACTCAATTATATTTTGTTATATCACTAGATTGTTCCACACATTTTGCAAAATAAAGAGAACTTGGTCATTTTTCTTTTTAAACTTGAGGCAATCACTCATTTTCCAATGAATCGTGCAGACTAATTGTCTAAATGGCCATTTTGTGAAACATGCTTCTTTCTTCGGTTGCTAAACATCTAAATAGCATCGAAACGAGATCACCATAATTCACAGGGACTCTTAAACAATCTCCATTAAGTTGGTTATGATAAAATTTATGCATGGGGGAGTATCTTCCAATTTTTGCTGTTAGATTGTGATTGATAATGATAGAATGGTGCGACCGGTTCTCATTCACGAATTTATGTTTTTTTCTTTGACTAAGCAAACCCTAAAATTTAGCGTAGGTTAGATAAAAATCGACACGGTACCTAAAGCTTTTACATAGTAACAATGCATAAAGCATGGTTTCTGTTAATCGCATTTTCCCTGGTTATAATAAACTTTGAGGGGTCGTTGAATATATGATAATACATAGGAGAAAGCGACAACCATTTAAGAAAAAGGGACGTGGCAATCTCCCCGATTGATGTTGTCTCTTTCATCTATTAATTATAAGATTATGATATTCAACACTAGTATTAAATTAATCGGTTGATGAGAGTTGCCTGGCATGTCTAATTATAATATTAGATATCATTAGATATGTTCTTTTTTTATATATTAGGTAAACTGCCATAGAGATCTTGTATTAGTAAAGCTAATTACACCTAACATCTTTGAAGCCCTTGTTCATGAAAAAGTTATCATAAACGGACCATATTAGAGTCAATTAGTTGTTAGCACCAACTAATTTCTCATGCCGATAGAATTTTGAAAGACAGTGAAAATTTAGGATGGATTATCAATGTACTTAACGCAGGATCTATTCATCGCCGGAAGCGACACATCTGCGCTCACAACGGAATGGGCGATGGCGGAACTCCTACACAATCCGAGCCTCCTCCAAAGATCAAGAGATGAACTCACTGCGGCCATTGGCACCGAAAGGCCGGTTCAAGAGTCGGACACTCGCCACCTCCCGTATCTCCAAGCCATCGTCAAGGAGACGCTCCGTCTGCACCCGGCGGTGCCTCTCCTCCTCCCTTACAAATCCAAGAATGACGCGGAAGTGTGCGCGTACGTCATCCCGAAAGGCATGCAAGTCCTGGTGAACGCATGGGCCATAGGGCGGGACCCGAGCTATTGGGAAGACCCATTGTCGTTTACCCCCGAGCGGTTCCTGGGGTCGAACGTGGATTACAAAGGCAGGGATTTCGAGTATATCCCGTTCGGCGCAGGCCGGAGGATCTGCCCCGGATTGCCGCTCGCTATCCGGATGGTTCATCTCATGGTGGCTTCGCTGGTTCAATCGTTTAATTGGAAACTTCCTGAGGGAATGGCGCCCGAGAGTTTGGATATGCAAGAGCAATTTGGTGTTACATTGAGAAAGGCCATACCTTTAAGAGCAATTCCGAGTTTGGTTTGAAAAGGAAGTTGTTGTGATTGATCCTTGATGACTTGATTTGGCGTTTCAAAGAGATTTTAAAGGACTGTTTGTGCTTCCAATGCTTCAATCAACTATGATTCACTTGTTTAAAGTTCATCTGTAGTCTACCATGCCACTTAGTATGTGACGGATTTTACGCCTTCCGTGTTAAAGACGTGCAAACTCCCGAGAGCAAGGTAAAAAATGGTCAAAAATGTGTTTTTGAAGAGGAAATTGAATTGTGGGAAACTAAGCATCGTGGAAAGTAAATGGAAGAAATTAAACAGCAATTACAGGAAATTGAAAGGTGTTTATATACATTCGAGTGGAAACACTAAATGACGCCCTACACGAGTATTCATAAGCAATATTGCAAAAAGAAACTTGGAGCAAAAACTGAAACTGAAATCTATAGACATGTAAAGACTAAATACGACATGAAATGTAAAAGGACGCATTTGCAAAAAACTGAAAGACAATGAAGTTGGTAGTCTATTAACACCTAGATAAGACATGAAATAACCTTAGAGCTTTCTATAAATGCCTAATTTTCTATATGACCCTGGGACTCACTTTACACACCCAAAAAAAAAATTCCCCCGACCGGCCGCTTTGACTTCATCTCCATCTCCAAAACCACCAAAGCCCACCTACAAAATTCATCAACAACCAGACTCCTCCTGACCGATCTAGTAAATAGGTTAGTGACGATTCCAAGATAATAACAAAGTAATAATAAAAAATCAAGTCACAATCAATTGGTTTTGAAGGAGTGGAGTTTGCACGAAACGAAAAGGCCACCTCGTTAGGAGACTATTTGTGTCCACCTTGCAATACCTTAGCTCTCTTGAGGTTTCGACTGGAGCCGGTCACAACAGAGTCTTACCATAGGCTGAACGGATCCATGCACTTATACTTTTCTTGGGCAGTTCCATCTTCTTCCAAATGCTTTCACAATCTCCTCCATGCATATGTCACAGGCCAATAGTTCCCTAGTTACAAACAACCGTGCGACACCTAGTGAGACAAGAACACCATTGGGTACGTTATGGTCCGATAACAGAGATACTATTTATTTACCATCTTGTTCTTAGGAATGACTGTAGAAGAAAGTCTGATCTGGTGTTCTTGACTCACTAGGCATTGCACAGACTATTCCACAGTTAGAAACCATCAGCCCGCGACACGTCTAGACTCTTAACTGTTACCACGATCTTCCCACTTTGCCCTACGGTTTTGGCATCGCCTGTCACCATCTCAGCTCATTATGCATATCCTCCGAGGCAATACCTCAGCTTGCGACTGCCATGCAAGTCGAGAATTATTAGGTCTTCGGTTTCTTCCTCCCTCTCCCTTGGTCTGAGTTGCAAAGCCGAAGGTCATTGGATTGGGCCTTATTCAGTAATACTTACCAAAAATCAAAGGCCCGATGGTCATCCTTAGGGATGATCATGATGATCTGGGCTTGCAATAGGATTGACCTCTTGCTGTTGTTTTTTTTTTTTTTTTGACAATGCCTCTTGCTGTTGTTCGTGCGCGTTAATCCAGCTTAAATTTCAGATTGTTGAAATAGTTTAATTGTTAAGAAAATGAAAATACTGTTTTCATATGACAATAACATTTGGATGGTGTCATGACCTTACCTCAGGTGAACCACCTAAGTTTTGGCTGATAGATTACTAAGCCTAAACTTAATTCACGACATAGGTTCAAATTTTTAACATGCAAATGATTTTTTCAATTAGAAGTCGCTATTAATCTATTTTTTATGAGTTTATTAAAAACCCAAATAAAGTAATGGGAGAATTTCTTCTCTTCTACAAACCAAAGATTAAATGAGTTTAGAGATTTGATTACGCTAGATTACTTTAACGCCCTTTCAATACATTTTCTCTTTTATTTTAAAAATATTTTGCAGATAGCTTGGGTTGATTTTAACAAGCAAGGTGGTCATGTGGGTATGCAACCATTAATTAACAATTAATAAAGTAAGGCAACAAATAAATTGTAAGCATGGGAAGGGAATACTTAAATTGATGCAACGCAAACATCTATGGAGTTAGTTAGAAAACCACATTTATCAACCTAAATATAATTTCTAATTAACACACAATTCCATTCGAATCTTTTTTCAGGCTTCTTTTATTTAAATGAAAGCTAAGCTATATGTCATGCAAATGGCTTAATTCTCATGATGGACAATTTATAATTAAATGGACCTAACAACAATTACTAAATGATGTGCATTTTATGAACCTAATTCTATATGACACGCAAATGATATTTTTGTATTTTTTACTAAAATTCGTAATTAAAAATACTAAAAAATAAAAATCTACCTAAAGTGAGATATTATTTATTTTAAGTTAGGAAATATACTAACTTAAATCATATCTTAAATCATATCTTAACTCAGAAACTTATCTCAACAAGCAATTCAATGCGTTCGATTAAAAAAGTATTTAACTATTCTATCATGCAATCCTATATGGGAAATCAATGATAATTTATATGATATGCAATGCAATCTTTTTCTTTATTTTATTTTCAGAATGAAGAAAGCAATCAAAGTATTCAAACCACTCACAAAAGGTATCATCCAATCAATTCAAATGTGGAAACAATATCTAATCATCCCAAGCGAAGAGCCGAGGTGCCACACCTTCCCATGGATGTGAACTCTTAGGGAAGATCAGCCTGTTATCTCTAGAGTAGCTTTTATCTGTCGAGCTCATCAAATCACTAAGGCCGACTTTGTCCCTGCTCAATGGGTAGGTCTTGCAGTCAAGCTCCCTTCTGCCTTTGCACTCAAGGGCCAATCTCTATCCAGCCCAAGGAAACCTTTACACCCCTCTATTACCTTTTGCGAGGCCTACCCCCCATAGAAATTGTCTACCTAAGACTGACCCTTGGTTCGTAGGTCCTAACACAAGGTTAGAATTCTAACTCTTCCAAAATGGTATCTCATTGATGGCTCAGGCCCCCAAGAAAGGAGGCCTTCTTCGCCTTCCACCTATGCTACACAGGAAATGCCCAAAGCCAATCCCAGGGAACAATAAAGCTCTATCCAGGTGCAAGTAGTCCACATCTTCACAAACATATCTATTTTATCGAGTTTCTCTCAAAGAGAGTGGCCAGATCGTTATGCCTTTCGTGCAAGTCGGAACTTACCCTACTAGGAATTTCACTACCTTAAGACCGTTATAATTATGGCCGCTCGCCGTTCACTAGGGCTTCGATCGCTAACTCTCCTATCATTAGGTCACCAACTTTCTTAACCTTCCAGCACTAGGCAAGCGTCAATCCCCATACATGGTCTTACGCATTGGGCAAGCGTCAATCCCCATATATGGTCTTACAAATTTGCGGAGACGTGTGTAAATAGTCACCCGTGCCTATTTCACAACTACAATCAATAAGTTGATCTTAAGTCTTAAATATCAAAATATTAATTTTAAATATTCTTGCGAATCAATGATTCCATCTAAAACCTTATAAATATAATCAAAAATTATATAAGGTTGCGAATTAGGAAACAAGTCCCAATGGGTATTTGCCTATGCACAGTATGTATCGGACGATCAATTTAGGCAATAAAAATATCTTAAATCAAATTTAGATGAGATATTAGCTAATTTCGCAAATATGGTTCCAAATTTGAATTTGTCAAAGGACAGCTTGCGAGCAAGACCGATGAGCTCATGAGCGAGGACGATCGCAGCGGGGCTCCTAGTGGGGGGCTTTCACAACGACCGACAATGGACAAGCGTTGCAAGTTGTAATGAAGAAACGGCAAAGTCAAGCCGTGATGGAGAGTTTGGACTCGCGGATTGCAAAGCCGCTCAAACTTGTTGGACAGTAGCTGGACGTGCCACCGTTGACCACGGATTTGCTTTGAGTAGTCTAGAAAATACTTGCTCTTCGCCCAAGGAAACCACCCACCTAACTAGAGTAGCAAGCAAGCAACGACCAAGGCAATGACTGTTAGGCAATTCCGAGCATGATTAGAAACACTGGTCCAAGAGTTCGAACGTCGAGTATTGCTGGAAGCTAATTAGAAAAAAGCCACCAGAGCAAATTATAATCGCCGAAGAACCTGCAGAGAGATGGACTGCTGGAATGCCGCTAGTATGGTGAAGGTCGTGCAAGGTGAGCTCCGAGACAGTGAACTTCGCAAGTAACTAGGAGGTGCAGCTACAAGGGGAGGCTGTCGCTCGCTTTTGGCGGTGACAACAACCTGCGAAAATAGAAACGCAAGTCATGGGACCATCAAGAAGCAGCAGCGCGAGGCTCGATCGGGCTAAGCGACAGACAATGGAGGATGACCGGGCGTTGTAGCTTGAGCGGGACAGCGAGCTCTGCGGTCGGCGGCGGGGAATCGTGGGTGACAGAGCAACCGCCTTGTAGCGTCAAGGACATTCTCGATTTTGCCGGCCACGAAACACGGGTCATCCTTGAGGATGGAGGCGGCAAAACCAGCGCAACAACACTGGGGTTAACGTCAGGCTCGCATCAAGGGTGCGACGCCGGGTGAAGAGTTTGAGGAGCTTGAGCGTGTTTCTCTCCCTCTCTCTTCTCTCTCTCTCTCTCTCACCGTTCTTTTTTCCCTTTTCAATCGTGGCTACTAAACCACTGGGATTCGCCCCAGTGGCCACTCTTCCAACACGGAAGAGGGAGGTGAAGGGTTCAAATCCTCACCTTCTCAGGGAGATGGGATTGGGACTCGTAAGTTTCAGGAGTGGGTTTCGACTCCCACGCCTTGCAAGAGGCAGGGCAAAAGTCTGAGAGTGAGTGTAGTGTAGGAATAGAGTAGGACTGACCAAAAAAAAAAAAAAATCGTGGCTACCGTATTCAATGCTTGTCCTCCTACATGCGTGTAAGACTCACCTTTTTATATGCAAAGGAATGAAGCCAAAATTAGTTCCTCTTTTCGATCACTTCTCCACGGTCAAGATAGAATCTCCACAATTTTATTTTATTTTCCTCCCTTTCTGCTCACTCTCATGGACATGTGAGATTTTCCTTGACAGCACACTCTTTCTTGTTTTAAAACAAGAAATATATCACTCAATATATGACCTTTGTTGACCAATCCTCTCTCTCTCTATCTCTCTCTCTCTCTATAAATATATATATTTTCCTTGCGCACGAAGAGACAAACTTGTAGATCTTTATTCTTTTTCCTTTTTCTTCTTTTTTTTCTTTCCCACAACTAAAGAATTCGACCCCCCTTAAATATCATGCACATTTCAAAATTACGAGAAAAATATTGACAAAATCTTTGTGCACATAATCAAAGAAATTGGCTTGGCCAAATTCCTTTAGCCACAGGCTTGGTCAACTCGCTAATTCAATACTCAAAATCATCAATTCAAACCCAATGCAATAATAAACGCTCTTAAATGCAATTTAATAGTAATATTTTTATTTAGGGGTTAAAAATTAATCCATAATTTTCTATACAATAAATAAACGATCAAGTCGCCAAAATCTAGGTGTCAACTATGGCTATGAATAGAATAAGTCAAGTAAAATAGAAAAGCTATATAAAATACTTTTGTTTTTCATAATTGATATATCTACTTCTCTTTATTAAAGGCTATGCCTAATAATATATATGTCTTCTATTTGAAATCATTTTTTATCTTATGTTATTGTGAATTTATTAATGCTCGATTGAGAATGATGGTCTTGTCATGTATTCAGAAAAATAATTGTACAGTGTTATCAAGACATGAGTTTTCTTATTAATTTTCTGTTCATTTAATTTATTTATTTTAACAGGACGGCTTACAAGTGAAAATTACACCTGACACGAATTAAAAGTTTAATTAGTACTTAACTTGCCAAATGTTTTTTGCAAACTAATGTGTAACCAACATTTTTTTTTTTTTTGATACCTAGGGAACCCCGTCAGCCATTCGTCGCCTTGCAGCGGTACATAACCGCCAAATAAACCCTGGAGTGATGCTAGCGGAGGACCCATCACCCCGACATCACACTTAAGACACCGATGCTTCCCCTGGGATTTGACCCTCGATCTTTCCCCCAAGGTTGAGATTTCTTATCCAGCGGAGCCACCAAGGCCGGTGGTGTAACCAACATTTTGTGATTTCGCATAAGTGAAGATCACTTTTGCTTAGTAAACATTCGTGTAAAGTACACCAAGAGTAAAATAAAAAATAAAAATAAATACACCAAGAATGCGAAAACTTGGCTTAGGTGGACATTTTAGTATCAAAACTTTCAAAAGGTACTCTCAAGTATCACTTTTTTTTAAAAAGTGGGACACTTCATCCCAAGTCGGCAAGAGTAGCCGGAAATTCAACTTGATATTTTTTTTAATAATACATGTGATCTGTGTGGCTTTGGAAGCTAACTCAGCAATGATCGACAAAAATGACGTCAATCTGCCCCCAAAATTGAATTTTAATACAAATTTAATTAAATATTATTTAAAAGGAGAACTACAAAGTAAGCATTCACTAGGAGCTTTGCACAACCCTCACCACCGATGCCCTACCCTCGTCAGGAGGCTTGGCAATAGTGGTGCGAGTGTCGGCTAAGGTCATCGGGCCCTAGGTAATGGCCAACAACCCTAGCCGCCACAACTAGAGATGGCCGCCATAGCCAACGACCCTCACCAAATCTTGAAGAAGGCCGCAACCCTCACCCCGACCGTGGTCACCAGCCACTAGGTAGTGGCCGACGACCCCACCAACCTTTGGCGCACCGTCACCAACCATTTCTAGCAATAGCGGGAACGGCAAGGAGGGCCAGCTCTCGTCGAACATGTTCCCCTTCTTCTTTTTCTTCTGTTTTTTAGTTTTTTAATTTTATTTAATTAATATTTATATTAAAAATCAATTTTGGGGCCACATCAATGCCAAAATAACGTCGTTTTGCACTTATTTAGCTACATCATCGCTAAAACGACATCATTTTGCACTTATCTCATCAAAAGAATGCCACATCAGCAATTTGGTCAAAATTGATCAAGTTCATCCTATGGATCCCCATTCAACATGGAAGAGAAGATCGTGGAAAGAGTCTTGAAATTTCGGCCACCTCAAGGCAAACATTCAAATCATTGGCAACACATCTCTTTGCAAAATTTGCCATGGAAAATGCGAAGTCCAAATTATAAATATCGTGGAAAGAAAAGATCGTGGAAAGAGTCTTGAAATTTCGGCCACCTCAAGGCGAACATTCAAATCATTGGCAACACATCTCTTTGCAAAATTTGCCATGGAAAATGCGAAGTCCAAATTATAAATATTTCATGAGTGAAGAGTCTACGAAACCTCGCAAATTTCCCCTCACCTTATCTCGATGAACACCCTCTTGATGGCCACAAACACCATTTCCAACGACTTCCCTTCCATACAAGGCTTCTCTCATGTTTTGGAAATATGCTAAAATTCCTTTGCCCTAAGATTTTGGTGATTTGGGTGACACAAAAAGAACAAGACTCATTTTGATTCCCAATCTCAATTCACTTTGTCCATACCGGCCTACCCCACAACTAGGGGTGATCGGGTCCAAGGTGGGTAGGGTCTAGACCTAGACCCAGTACCCGACCCTATTATAACCAGTTCTCTTTTTCTAGACTCTATACCCAACCCTATTTATATTGGACCCTGTACCCAACTCACATTGTTTTTTCTAGGTTTGGTTCCAGGGGGTAAACTATACGACTTCGAATTTTATATTAATACGCGAGAAAATAACGTAATCTTCCTAATTTGTATTGAAAAATTAAGCACTTGTAATAAATAAATACATGAACTTTTTGACTAAATGAAAATTTAAGGATCCACAGGGCTAATTATAATAAATAAAATTATAATCAAATAATTAGCAACAAAATGGGTTTAACCCACCCCACAAAGTGGTTGAGATGGTTCGTGCCTCGCCCTCAACCAACGGGGTAGGGTTCGAAACTTCTCGCCCCCATTGCTCGACTCACACTGTGACCCGTGGGAGGTGGGTCCCGCGGTCGCCCCGGGTTTACGTCACCAATCGCCAGGCACATGCGGCGGTTGCTTGGTCAAAAAAAAAAAAAAAAAAAACAAACATAGGTCTAATATTAGTCTTGTTCCCACGGCTACTACATGAAACTACTCATTTAAGCAAACATAACTCCTTCTACAAAAGAGAAATTAGGCGAGCCAATCCATGTGATACATAATAATTTGGTGGCGACGAACACCACCCGTCCATCGGACGGTGCGAGGGGGAGCTGATGAGGGAGGGAAGCAAGTGAGGAAGAGGAACGACAAAGGAGGAGTGCCGTGCGTGTTTGAGAGAATCAAGAGGAAAAACGTCGTGTGATTGCGGGAGTAAGAATATAAATTGGGGGAAATAAAAAGATTTTGGACCTCCACTTACAAAACCAGTCAAGGAAGCGATTCCAAAATCGGTCCAGAAACCTGTTTTCAGGTGGGTAATTTCTTGGAATCTGTTCCCAAACCGGTTTAAACCGGTTCTGAATTTAAGGAACCAGTTCCCGGACCGGTTTCAACAAAAACTAATTCTCGATCCTGTTTTCCGGGTGCGACGGTCCGGTTCTCGGGTATACCCGGTCCGGTTGCACACCCCTACCCACAACGACAACGTTCAAAGAGCCATTTATGTTGAATTTCTACATCTAATCCACCTCGGACGAGTTGCTTCTCTCATATGCTACCACATCAACAATTTCCTAGAGATATCTGAGGAAATCTAAAAGAAAATAGATTTGTCACATGCATAACAATTTAAAATTCTTTCGTAACACAAAAATAAGTTTGGGATAGCTATGTCTTGGACATACCAGTTTATGATTTTTTGTGGCACAAAAATTAATTTTAAATAAATGTGTTATGAGATTTTGATTTATGATTTTCGGTGATATTACCTTTTATATCGGACCGCCAATAGTTAGTTAAAAACATTGATTTGGACAAGGCCAATTGCACGTTCGAGTCACATGTCACTCAAAGTAATCTAGAGGCTCAAACCTGCTCCCCTGAAGTAGAGTCCTATTTGATGCACGGGTTCCATCCTAATTCTAAGATTTGTCAAATTAGGTCGAATATTAATATTACTTAAGAAAATTCTGAATAGGTATTTCAAACCTAGAAAAGCTCTATGACCTCCTTAAGCTTGCTCAAGTACATACAAACGTATGATGTGTGCGTATGTACGAGAGCAATACCAATACATAACACACTAGTTTCTCATATACCCATGCTTTGTTGACTCCTCTAGACCATGATGTTCAATTAATTCTCTTTTCTCCTTCACTTTTCTTGCCCATCTCTGGTTGTGGTGTGGCCAATCTTAAAGGTTGTGCTTGCCAATATAACCACCAGAATACTGCATTTTTTTTTCTTTTTCTTTTTTGCTAAAGATAGAATGCTAGAGTTCAGTCATTCCATTCCATGCATTCTCTCAATCGAATGAGTACAAAATTTTACCCAAACCTTTATACCTGTCATAAAGTTATATCAAACTAATTTTTGAGTCAACAAAAACATCAAACCAATATGCCCATAACAAATTTATCGAAAACCGATGTGCATTTTCATGTAGACTTATCATGTCAATTGAGTTATTTTTATGTATTGTTCAACTCAGCAATTTCATGGTAAAATTTGACAAAAGTTAACAAAGGGTAAATATATAACAAATGCATTAATTTTAAGGTTTTTGATAACCCAAAAACTAATTTGAGGTAAATTTGTTGTAGGTGTACCAATTTGAGATTTTTTATTATATTAAACAAACGAACAAACAAAAAACTCTGATTTCATTGCAATCAATTATTTTGTAATGCAATTTGGTGCTGGCACTCAAAGCGAACTCAATAGAATCCAAATGATGCAAACTATATACTAAGTCGGCTAGAGGTGGGCCTAGACTTGCAACTCGTTTTGTCAACTCCACCACTATGGCCGCCAAATGGATGGGTTAGGTTGGGTTTAAGTCGAATCGAAAATGGTCCAACCCATATCAACCAATTTAATCCATTTTGACTCATTTTTATGCGGTGTAAATTTTTTTTAACCCATACCTACCCAACCCATGCCCAATCCATACTCGACCTGACTCATATTACTAACATATTTCCATATTTAGCCAAATTTAGGAAAAATTACTATTGTGACTTTTTTAAAGATTGTATTTCTAAAATACTTCCAAATCTATGAAAGGTTATTTCTTATGATTTTTTTATAAATGATATTGCTAAAACTCTTTCATTAAATACAAATTTAATGGACAATTTTTACAATTTTTTTTTTAAAAATTGAGGCTCTCTTTTTTCGTTAAAAATATTTTTACGAAGTCATGTTGTCAAAAAATAACAATATTTTTTTAATTTACTTGAAATTTGAAAATAATTAAAAAAATTGAAAAATCGGATTGCATTCCTTTTAATATTTTTTTATTTTTTATTTTTTTAAATCGAATTTCTAATTATTTTAATTTTAAAAATCGATTTTTCTATTATTTTTCTTTTTCCTTTCCTTCTTCGATCACCGCCGGAGCGACGACCAATGAGTCGAACCTGCTGGCCTCAAGTGAGGCTCCATCTCGCTAGATTCGCGAGGTCGAGCTCATTGAGCTCGCCCAGGCCCGGCAAAACGAGCTCGAGGCTCGCCAAATCGGCAAGGCTCAAGCCTCGCCGCCCTCATCGGGGTCTCGGCCTCGGCGGACTCGGGAGCTCGAGCTTGCCAAGCTTTGCTGGATCGGCGATGCTCAAGCCTCAACAATCCTTAGCCAAGTCTCAGCCTCGTCAAAGACAGATGAGCGAGGCTCAAGCCTCACCAAATTCGAGCTCGCCAAAGCTCACCCAAGCTCGACAAGCTTGATTCTCACTAGATCGACGAGGCTTGAACCTCGTGAGTTGTTAGCGAGGTCTTGGCCTCACTCCGACAGTGAGCTGAGCTCAACTAGCCAGCCAGGGCTCACTATCACTATCAACCACTAGTGAAGGAAATGGAATAAGGAAGAAAAAATAAAAAATAAATAAAAGGAAAGAAAAGAAGAATAAAAATAACTTCGATTTTTAAAAATAATTTTATAGGAGGAAGAGAGAGAGTGTGGGTAAACCTAATCGGGTGAGTTAATGAGTTGAAAATGAATTTAAACTCAACTCATTTAAGATCATTTATTTTAGCTTTTCAGTTTATATAACTCATTTAAGATAATTTTTTCAAAATTGAGCGACTCATATATCACCATTCTGACGCCCCTAGTACATCCCGAATCACCAATCCCGGTCATGGTCAGTAATAACCGACACGCGTGGCACCCCCGCGTTACCCCGGCGACTTGAACGAAATATAAAAAGACGAAGAAAATCGAGACCAAGCCAAGACCAAAAAGTAAAAAACACCGGAACAGATCGTTCGAAAAGACCAAAAAAGTAAAAAACACCGGAACAGATCGTTCGAAAAGACTCTCACGAATTCTACTTTCCATAACTGAGACATTTCCCTTTCCGGGTCCCCTCTAGCATGACGGTACGTTTTGCTCACGGTGGAAGGAGACAAAACAAAACTTTTCTTTCTCCAGCACAAGCATGTGGAAACTTGCACAAGCATGGGAAAATGTGTGGTAGAGAGTTCACCGTTTGTTTCATAAGCTAGCGGTATTATTACCTAGTCATTTCCCTTTCCAATTCCCATCACCAAAGCCGCAACAGAACAGTCTGCAATGGAACTCTTCCTCTTCCTCTTCCTCTTCCTCTTCCTCATCTCCCTCCTCTTCCTCAAACCCTTCCTCCTCCCATCTAAACCCAGGAACCTCCCCCGGCCCGGCCGGCCTCCCCTTCCTTGGCTCCCGCTCCTCCAGCTTGGTGCCCGGCCCCATGAATCCCTCTTCAACATGGCCAGGCGCCACGGCCCGGTCATGACCCTACGCCTCGGCTTGGTGACCAGCGTCGTCGTCTCGTCCCCGGAGGCCGCCCGGGAGACCCTCCAGAAGCACGATGAGAACTTCTCCGACCGGGCGGTCCCCGACGTGATCACCGCGCAGCCGAACCCGGAGTTCACCCTCGCATGGGTCCCGGGCGACCGGCGGTGGCGGGCACGGCGCCGCGTGTGCAGCACCCAGATGTTCACCGCCCAGCGCCTGGACGCCCTCCAGCACCTGCGCCACCAGAAGGTCCACCAACTCGTCACCCACATCAAGAAATCCTGCGAGCCGGGCAGAGAGGTCGACATAGGCCAATTGGCCTTCGCCACGACTTTGAACCTCATGTCGAGCACCATGTTCTCGATTGACATCGTCGACCCGGAATTCCAAACGGCTCAGGAGTTCAAGGACCTGGTGTGGAGGATCATGGAGGATGCCGGGAAGCCGAACCCGTCTGACTATTTCCCTGCGGTCCGGCGGTTCGATCTGCTAGGCGTAAAGCGACACATCCAGCCGGCCTACATAAGGTTGCACGAGATATTCGACGAGATCATCGACAAGCGTTTGAAAGAAAGGGCAACGGGATCGTCGAAGAGCGGTGATTTCTTGGATGTGCTTCTGGATCAGTGCCAAGAAGAGGGGTCCGATTTTACCCGGCAAAGCATCAAGCCATTGATCCTGGTAAGCGTAGATCGAAACTTAATAGTTAATGAAGTAGAGATCTTTACTAAATAGAAGTATGTACTATCAGAGCTCCCAAATCTAATTATCAGAAAATCAGGTAAAACAGGTATCGTCAGTTTTCAAAAAAATTTCCATTATTTCTCCATTATATGAGGCAAATTGGGTTTTACTATGCCTTTAACTCCACCGCAAAACATTAGCTATAATTGCTACTTTAATAGGTAACGATATTTTGTCAACTATTAGCTATTCCATGCCTTTCTCCCTCCATGCTTATTTATCAATCTATATACACAAACTTTTGTTTCTGGTGATGAGATAACTTATTGCTAGTGGATTCGAATCAAATTTTGACTAGATACATGAGCAAGCTATAGTTGCCTCGTCTATATATTCTAACCAATCGTACACTCAATTATATTTTGTTATATAACTCACTAACTCAATTTCAACGAATATTGTCCTGCACATTTTGCAAAGTAAAGAGAACTTGGCCATTTTTCTTTTTAAAGTTGAGGTAAGTACTGATTTTCCTATGAATCGCGAGACTAATTGTCCAAGTGGCCATTTTGTGAAATGTGCTTCTCTATTTTCAATTGCTAAACACCTAATTAGCATCGAAACTAGATCACCATAATTCGTGAGTACTCTTAAACAATCTCCATCAACATTGAGGTTGGTTAACCACATGTGGTAATATTTATGCATGGAGAGAATCTTCCAGTTTTTACTTTTGGGTTATGATTGATAATGATAAAACGATGTGATCGGTTCATATTCATGAATTTATTTTTTTCTATGATAAAGCAAACCCTAAAATTTAGCGCAGGTTAGATGATAATCAACATGGTGAATTTAGTTTTAACATAGTACCAATGCCCAAAACATAATTTCTGTTAATTGCATTTTCCCTGGTCATAATAAACTTTGAGGGGTCGTTGAATATCTTATAATGCATACGAGGAAGCGACAACCATTTAAGAAATAGCGGCGTGGCAATCTTCCTGATTCATGTTGCCTCTTTCATCTGTTAATTATAAGATTATGATCTTCAACACTTGTATTAGATTTCTTGTATTAGTAAAACTAATTAGACCTGACATCTTTGAAGCCCTTGTTCATGAAAAAGTTATTAGAAATGGACTATATTAGAGTCAATTAGTTGTTAGCACCAACCAATTTCTCATGGCGGGTAGAATTTTGAAAGACAGTGAACATTCAAGATGGATTGTCAATGTACTTAACGCAGGATCTATTCATCGCCGGAAGCGACACATCTGCCCTTACGACGGAATGGGCGATGGCGGAACTCCTCCACAATCCGAGCCTCCTCCAAAGGTCAAGAGACGAGCTTGTCACTGCCATCGGCATCGAGAGGCCGGTTCAAGAATCGGACACTCGCCACCTCCCTATCTCCAAGCAATCGTCAAGGAGACGCTCCGTCTCCACCCGGCGGCGCCTCTCCTCCTCCCTTACAGATCCAAGAACGATGCAGAGGTGTGCGGGTACGTCGTCCCGAAGGGCATGCAAGTCCTGGTGAACGCATGGGCCATAGGGCGAGACCCGAGCTATTGGGAAGACGCGATGTCGTTTACGCCCGAGCGGTTCCTGGGGTCGAATGTGGATTACAGGGGGAGGGATTTCGAGTTTATCCCATTCGGCGTGGGCCGAAGGATCTGCCCCGGATTGCCGCTCGCTGTCCGGATGGTTCATCTCATGGTAGCTTCGCTGGTTCAATCGTTTAATTGGAAACTTCCTGAGGGAATGGCGCCCGAGAGCTTGGACATGCAAGAGCAATTTGGTGTAACATTGAGAAAGGCCGTACCTTTAAGAGCAATTCCTAGTTTGGTTTGAAAAGGAAGTTGTTGTGATTGATCCTTGATGACTTGATTTGGCGTTTCGAAGGGATTTTTAAGAACTGTTTTTTTTTCCCAAAGCTTCAATCAACTATGATTCACTTGTTTAAAGTTCATTTGTAGTCTACCACGCCACTTACTATGTTACGGATTTTACGCCTTCCATGCTAAAACGTGAAAAACTCCCGAGAGCAAGATCGGAAACAGTGAAAAAGAAAGTGTTTTTGAAGAGGAAACTGAACTGCGGGAACTTAAAAGGAATGGAAATTAATGTGCAGGAAGCGTAAGCTGCGGGATGTTAAGCATCGTTGAAAGTAAAAGCAAGAAATCAAACTGGAACCGAGCAGCAGTTGCAGGAAATCGAAAGATATTTATATACATTCGAGTGGAAACACTAGATAACGCCCTAAACGAATTTTCGCAAGCAACGTTGCGAAAAGAAAGCTTGGAACAAAAAATGAAATTGAAATCTATAGACATGTGAAAACTAAATATGACATGAAATGTAAAAGGACACATTTATAAGAAACTTTAAGATAACGAGATTGATAGAGTTTGTTGATACCTAAATAAGACATGAAATAACTCTAGAGTTGTTCATAAATTCCTAATTCTCTCTCACCCTCCTTGGGACTCACTTTACACACTCGAAAAAGATTTTCTCCTAAGCAGCTGCTTTGACTTCGTCACCATCTCCAAAACCACCAAAGCCCACCTACATAATTTATCAACCACCAGACTCCTAACCAGTCTAGTAGATAGGTTAGTGATGATTCCAAAATGATAACAAAGTAAAATAAAAAAATCAAGTTGTAATTAGTCAAATTTGAAGGAGTTTGCGCAAAACGAAAAGGGTCACCTCGTTAGGAGACTATTTGTGTCCATCCAGCAATCCCTTAGCTATCTCAAGTCCCCAATTAGAGCCGCTCACAACAGAGTCTTATCATAGGCTGAACGGATCCTTATGCTTATACTCTGCTTGGGCAATTCCTCCTTCTTCCAACTATTTCCACAATCTCCTCCATGCATGTGTCACTGGCCAGCGGTTCCTTAGCTACAGAACAACCCGTGCGGCGCCTGGTGAATCGAAAACAACATTGGGTGTTGTACAGTTCAATAACATATATGCTACTTGCCATCATGTTCTTAGGAACAACTATAGAAGGAAGTCTTACCTGATGTTATTTGCTCACTAGTGAAGAAACTGTTGGCCCATAACACATGTCTGGACTCTAACTGTTATCATGATCTTCCAACTTTGCCCTGCGGTTTTGGCATCGCCTGTCACATGCATATCCTCCCAGACAATACCTCAGCTTGCGACTGCCATGCAAGTTGAGAATGAGTAGGTCTTAGGTTTCTTCCCTCCCCTCTCTTGGTCTTGACTTTCGTCGCTGTTCGAGGATCTTGCTGGGTTGAGTTCTCTGCAAAGCCGAAAGTCATTGGATTAGGCCTCATTCAGTAATACTTACGAAAAATCAAAGGCCCGATGGTCATCCTTGGGGAAGATCATGCTGATCTGGGCTTGTAATAGGAATGGCCTCTTGCTGTTGCTTCTGTGCGTTGATACAGCTTAAATTTCAGATTACTGAAACAGTATAATTGGTTAGAGAGAACTGCTTTCGTATGAAAATTACATTTGGATGGCTATGGATAGGAAAAAAAGCTATATAAAAACATTTGTTTTTCGTAATTGATATATCTACGTGCCTTTCTTTTTTCATTATTGGTGAGAAAGGCGGTGCTTGATAATATATATGTCTTCCATTTGAAATCATCTTTTATCTTATGTTAATGTGAAATGCTCGGTCGAGAATGATGGTCTTGTCTTGTATTTTGAAAAATAAAAGTAAAGTGTTATATAAAAATGAGTTTAATTATTAAGCTTGTGTTCGTTTAATTTATATTCATTTTGACCGGACGAGTTACAAGTGAAATTGCGCTTAAGACAAATTAAAAGTTTAATTAGTACTTATACTTGCTAGATGTTATTTGCACATTGATGTTTAACCAATGTTTTGTAATTTAGTGTAAGCGAAGATAATTTTTGCTTAGTGAACATTTAAATTAAAGAAAAGACTATGAATTATTAATTTTTTTGGGTTAATATCACCCTAAGTTAGTACATCCACGTTAATCCAAAATTAATTTTCATGTCCCTAAAACCCCAAAACGGATGACAAGTCTACCATCCATTAGCTTCTGTCTAATATACCTTTTAAATTACTGAAGTGGAAATACACGTGATAACCGACTCACATGATGTGAAATAACAGGGACTTCTCACCGCTAACACAGGCGCTAACACTAACTCTACATCGACTCAAACAACAGGGACTTCTCACCGCATCAATCGTTCTCGAATCGGACTGTTTGCAATTGGTTGAAATCCTTCACGACCGACGGCCGCCACCATGGGAGGATCGCCCGCTCTTCGACGAAATCCAGTCAATCTTGCCCCTTTTCTTGAATCTCCGTCTGCAGCACTGTGACAGGAGAGCCAATTTCGTCAGGCCCAGGCGGCCAAAGCTCATGGCCGATCGGATGTCCCCAAATTGGACCCTTTTTCCTCCCCTGTTATGCAAGCTTTGCTCGCGGCGGATGCCCTAGTTTCTCTTTGCTTAAACGCTAAAGTGTAATGGTTATTTATTTTCTATCTATTATCTTTTCGACCAAAAAAAAAAAAAAAAACAATGGCATTTTGGGAAGCTAGATCTGCACACAGACACACCAAATAATAATAATAATAATAATAATAATAATAATAATAATAATAATAATAATAATATATACTTTATTGACCCTGATTTTATTATTATTATTATTATTATTACTATTATTATTATTATTATTATTATTATTATTATTATTATTATTATTATTATACTTTATTGACCCTGATTGATCAAGCTTATCCTATGGGGCCCAATTCAGCAAGGAAGAGAAGATCTTGGAAAGTCTTGAAACTTCAGTCATCTCAAGGCGAACGTTCATATCATTGGCAATGCATCTCTTCGCAAAATTTGTCATGGAAAATGCGAAGTCCAAATGATATTTGCTCTTGAGTGAAGAACCTATGAAACCTTGCAAATTCCCCCTCATCTTATCTTCATGGACACCCTCTTGATGGCCATAGACACCATTTCCGGCAACTTCCCTTCCAGACAAGACCTCCTTCACGTTTCGGAAATCTATTAAAACTCCTTCACCCTCAGATTTTGGTGATTTGGGGGAGACAAAAGGAAGAAAACTAATTTTTCCCTCCCAATCTAAATTCACTTTCTTCAGATCAGGCTTC
Organism: Eucalyptus grandis; assembly: GCF_016545825.1. Classification (NCBI taxonomy): domain Eukaryota; kingdom Viridiplantae; phylum Streptophyta; class Magnoliopsida; order Myrtales; family Myrtaceae; genus Eucalyptus; species Eucalyptus grandis. The sequence goes on along the minus strand of NC_052616.1, from coordinate 12,683,427 downwards.
CCCACAACAACATTTTTTCAGAGAGCCCCTTATGTTGAACTTACATTGAATTCACATCAAACTGGTCGCATACCTTGAGTATTGCCACATCAACAATTTCACGGAGATATTTGATAAAAGCTAACAAAAAATAGATTTATCGAAGATGTACCGGTTTGAGATTATTTTTGTGACCCAAAAATATATATAGGATAGATATGTCGGGTATTCTAATTTGTGACTTTTATAGCACAAAAATTAGTTTTTGATATACGTATCGCAAAGTATCGAGTTATAATTTTTCGTAATATCATCCCTTATCAATTAGCTAAAAGTGTTTGGTTTGGATGAGGCTGATTTCAAGTAGGAATCATATCTCACTCAAAGTAATCTAAAGGGTCAAACCCACTCCACCTTAGTAGAGTCCTATTTGATGCCCTGGATAGGAGGTTTGCTTTTCATCCTCATTCAAAGATTAGTCAAATTAGGGAAAAATTACCTAGAAAGTTCTAAAATTGTTGCACTTGTATAAATTCAATTATAAACATTTTAATTGTGTCTTTCAATGGTAAACTTTTTGACAATTTATTAATGTACTTTTTCAGTCAATTCTAACCTAAAAATGTTAACGTGGCGGCCCAATTAACATTAGTCATCCCATGTAACGAAGGGGTGTTAATGTGGAAAAAAATTTTAAAACTTTTCTGAATATTTTTCTTTTTCTTTTTTTTTTCTTTCTTTTTTTTCATTTTTTCTGTTATTTTCTTCCTTTTAGCCAACGGTTGTTCTCAAGCAATGGTTGGCGACTAGTGATGCCCAAAGAGAGCAGGGAGGGGGTCACCCTAACTAGGCAAGGCTATCCCTTCCCTATGACCGGCAAGGATAGGTCTCACTAGTTTAGGTAAGGGCAACCTCACGTAGCCCTTTTCTAGGCATCACTGGTAGCCAATCATCGCCTAAGACCAGTGAAAAGGAAAAAAATGAAAAGAGAAGAAAATGAGAAAATTTAAAAATTTAAAATATCATCAATATCAAAGCATCTCCAGATGTCACATAAGATAGTGGCCTTACCTTGAATTCATCACATCAATATTTTCCACCAAAATTCATCAAAAGAATTATCTTAATAAATTGTCAAAAGGTTTAAAGGTAAATTGGCACAATTAAATTGTTTGTGACTTTTTTAGTAATTTTTCCATCAAATTAAGTTCGGATGTTAAGATTACTAAAGAAAATTCCAAATAGGTATTTCAAATGCAAAAAAGCTCCCTGACCTCCCTGACCATGCTCAACTGCACACAAGCATGACATGTGTGTATGTACAAGAGCATTACCAATACGCAGCACACTAGTGTCTCGCATGCATGATTTGTTCACCCCTCTTGACCATGATGTTCAATTAATTCTCTTTTCTCCTTCCCTTTCTTGCCCATCTCTGGTTGTGGTGTGGCTAAGCTTGAAGTTTGTGCTTTCCAATATAACCACCAGAATACTGCATTTTTTTTTTCTTTTTATTTTTAGCTAGATATAGAATGCTAGAGTTCAGCCATTCCATACACTCTCGATCGAATGAGTACAAAACTCTCATGGGGGGAAGAGAGGGCCTCCATAACCTCTCTCGCCATTCCACAACCTTACACTCCTCATCTTGAGCCAGCCAACCGCGTCACGCCATGTGTCCTGCCAAATATCCAAACCGCATCAAATGACCACCAAGTTTTTCCATACGTTCGCATTAATCTCTCTCAGAAATTTTCTTGATGAAGGCCATTTCTTAAAATTTGACCGAGAGAAATATCTTGTATAGTAGTAGTTTTACTTTTCAACGATTGTTTCAAAGAGAGTTTATGCAGCCCATCTAGGCCACCCATGTTCCTTTCTCCTGCCACCTCAAGATCACCTCCCAAAGTTTTGTCCGAACCAAGGTGTAGCCACAGAAACTCATCCCAAAAGGACACATAAGCTTCCATCCGTCAAGCTGACAGTCTTCATTTTTGTATTCCATCAAAAAGACACTGCACCTCACTCTCCATCCAAAATTCACCTCGCTCAGGAACTTGTGTTCCAAATTGGTTCATTGAAACCAGAGGCCATTCTATCCAAGAACCTACCTGGTATATACCCACCAACCAAGATCATATAACAACTCTCGCCCTGTTCAAAGACTTACAATTGCTCTCTAGGCAGAGAGAGGGAGGGAACGAGAATCAAGAGAAATGGCGGTTTCTACAGTCTACACAACCCAATCCTTCCACTCGACATGCTCAATCTCCACACCCTCCAAGACCCACTTGGGGTTCAACCAGAAGAAGCAAATCTTGTTCTACAACAGTGGCAAGAAGGTCACCAACAGAGGCATCGCCGCAGTCCCATATGTGATCAGGTGCTCAGGGGACACGCTGGTGATTGGCCTAGCAGCTGACTCAGGCTGTGGCAAGAGCACCTTCATGAGGAGGCTGACCAGCGTCTTCGGGGCGCCGCCGAGCCGCCGAAGGGAGGCAACCCGGACTCGAACACCCTCATCAGTGACACAACCACCGTGATATGCCTCGACGACTACCATTCCTGGACAGGACTGGAAGGAAAGAGAAGGAGTGACTGCACTTGACCCAAGGGCCAACGACTTTGATCTCATGTACGAACAGGTTAAGGCAATGAAGGAAGGCAAGGCTGTGGACAAGCCTATCTATAACCATGTCACTGGCCTCTTGGACCCTCCTGAGCTCATCAAGCCTCCCAAGATCCTGGTCATTGAGGGACTTCACCCAATGTAAGTCCTATCTTCAGATTGCAACTCTCTCCTTTCTTCCCTCTGTTTAGAAGATGGTCTAATAGTCATCTATTATTCTGCACCGTTGAGAAGGATTAATCAAGCTGATATGTTGTGGATTCTGGTTTAGAGTGTAAGTAGAATTATGTAGGTGGACGGGAAGAGTTTTGAGTTTTCGGATAACAAGAGATATCAGAAACCAAAAATAGTGCCTCAAGCAGGATTTTCTGTGGCTAAGGAGGATGCTGTGTCCTTATCTTCTTTTTTTCTGATGGGCCTCGCACCGGCCCAATTTTACTCCCATGCCGCTTCGTTTATGGCAAACAGACTGAGCTGAGGGAATGAACTCTTTATCAGTCCAAGGATAGACTCAATTCTAATTGAACCATAAAAAATTTCAGCAAATTACAGCCTAGCAAATTCGTGGGCTCCCATGTTTCTCTTGAACCTTAGAATTAGGTTGCATTTACATCTTTGAAATGTGATTGTCTTAATAGATTAACAAATTCACAAAGTTGCCGTGGAATTTGTACTCTACCAAGATGTGGAGAAGATGATGATGAAATATTTTTCAACTATAACGTACTCCATAGATCAACTATAAGAAAATATACCACGGTAATTTTACGCAAGGGCAGTTCATTTTATGAGAAACAATAGAAGACTTATGCGCCCGCTCTGGATTGATGTTCAAGAGCAAAGGAAACTAACATAATTATGCATGTTCAGGTTCGACCAGCGCGTTAGGGACTTGCTGGACTTCAGCATATATTTGGACATCAGCAATGAGGTCAAATTTGCATGGAAAATCCAGGTACTTGATCCGTTTCAGGGAAAAGCCTGCTATTGTTTCTCCTGCTAAATCCATGTCCTGTAATCCTAAAATAAGCGATGAATTGCAGAGGGACATGGCCGAGCGAGGACACAGTCTCGAGAGCATCAAAGCTAGCATTGAAGCCCGAAAGCCAGATTTTGAAGCCTATATAGGTGAATCAAAATCACTCCTAAACTACACTGCTGTGCCTTGATTGGGATTGATTCATCTCATATAAATGTACTAGATTTCGAGACTGACCTTTGAACAATTGCCAAATGAAAGGATCCCACGAGTTCCTCCAATTAGGGACACTCTAAAGTGTCATCACCTTTGGCCCTCCTTATAAAGGGGAACAATCTTTCAACTCCATTACAGTGATACCCTTTATAGTGATATTAAAACTCCCCTATATATATTCACTCTCTGTACTTATGTTCCCCAAAGTAACTGTTTGATCTGAACCGAAATTCGCTTTTCTGACAGCATGGCACATGTTTATATATGTCGAACATTGTGAAATACTTGCTTTGAAATTTCCATTCGCCATGCCTATGGACAGTGTATTCATTAACGTGTGCCCGTTTGTTTTCTTGCCTTTTGCCCAGACCCACAGAAGCAGTATGCAGATGCAGTGATTGAAGTGCTGCCAACACAGCTAATCCCTGGTGATAATGAGGGGAAGATTCTTAGAGTGAGGTTGATAATGAAAGAGGGTGTGAAGTATTTCAACCCGGTATACCTGTTTGACGAGGGCTCGACCATCTCTTGGATCCCGTGTGGAAGAAAGCTCACTTGCTCTTACCCCGGCATCAAGTTCACTTATGGCCCGGAGAGTTACTTCGGCCACGAGGTATATATCTCGAAGATCACTTGATTTTGTTCTCTCCTCACTGTTAATACTCTGTTAGATGACAGTCTTCTTCAGCTAAGCAATAAAAAATTCTCATTCAGGTCCAGAAAAAGCTGTTAAAAAAACCAAATGTACATGAACTAGTGAACACTGCAAATAACTTGGATTGCGCACCACATTTCACATTTTAACGACTTGATCCTCTTTTTGCAAATTTCTTGAATGACAACGGTTTCACGTAATATTCAAGTAGATATATTGAGGATGGATAAACTTGTCAGAACTTAGGATGTTCACGTGACATTTCGATTGAGGACGGCGTGAATGCACTTTTTTGAATTTTTTCACGACCCAAATGCTGGGACGTATTATAATTTCAATATTATATGGAATCATCAACAATTTTTTCCATTCATTCTCCAAAAGTTGCAGTCTTTATTGAACTTAAGACTGACTCCTACGTGCTTGGAATTGCAGGTGTCTGTGTTGGAGATGGATGGGCAATTTGACAGACTAGATGAGCTCATCTATGTGGAAAGCCATTTGAGCAACCTCTCCACAAAATTCTATGGTGAAGTCACCCAGCAGATGCTGAAGCACCTGAATTCCCTGAAGCAACAATGGCACTGGTCTTTCCAGACCATAGTTGGGCTAAAAATCAGAGACCTCTATGAGCAAATCACAGCCAGCAAAGCAGCTGCACCATTACAAGCCACTAAAGCTTAGGAACTTCCATATACTAGTTCCCCTCTTCTTTCTTCAATCCTTATTCAGTCCTTCTGTTTTCACTGTTCATTCATCCTTCAAAATGAGTATTAGGTTGTTGAGAAGGGAAGGATCTGCATGTATTTTGTCATCAGGATAATTTGTTGTATGGAGATGTAACATAGACAAAAAGGGGCAGAGAGATCAGTTACTTGGTAAAATTCAAAAAAGAGATTGGTACACCCGGCCCTGCCCGCTTTTCTTTGCATAAATTCTCAGTGGTCTTGAATCATATTTAGGTCCCACCGAGATAAAGGCGCCTTCAGATATTTCTTGCCTAATTCCTCTGTTGATAAAGGGAGGTTCAGGAGATTACGAGTTTTTGAGAAAAAATCCAGTCAAATCTGAAAAACTAGAATCACTTTATTTGCAGGTTTCTGCACTATTTCCAAGAATAACCTGCACTGCAAAAAAGAAAAAAGCATGCTCTTTGTGTGGCTTAACCCTCACATAGCCAAGAGAGTCGAATTCAGCCGAATCCGAGCAGCAGGTCGACACGGGCCGCTAGAGGATTTAACATATATCTACCCCAGCAGGTCGATCCATGGCACTGGAGGATTTAACATATATCTACCGAAAGAGAAGCAAAACAGGGAGAGTCAAAACATATATCTACCGAAAGAGAAGCAAAACAGGGAGAGTCAAAACAGAGTCTCATCTAACAGCTTCCTATGGTTAAGCTACAAAATGTTGATGGTGGGGTTAAGCAAACAAGAAACTCTGCCGTTGTTTATAGCAAAAATAATTGCTGAAGACAGGGATCAAAGAGAGAGAAGAGTGAAGGGGGAGGGAAAATGGAGTGATGCTTGGTTTGTACTTTATAGTTTCTTCATCAACATTCTCAAGACAGCAAGACTATTTTACAAGCATTTTCAATCACCGAAACACTTTTACATTCCCACTGTCCATAGACAGTGGGAAGACGGTACTCGTAGCACTTAGAAATTGCCAACTTTGCAAATAGAGGACCACAATTGTGTTCTGGCACGAACAAAATAGGGACGTCTATTTCTTTCCTGTAAATGTGGGCATGAGCAAGATAGAGCTTTTAAGTCTGCAACAAGAATTAATGAGCAAGTTGAATTATGGGCAGAAGACATTAAGCCAGTACTAGAAAGCCATAATTGAATGCATAGTTGAGATGGAGAAGCATTAGCATATAATAGAAAAGGCTACATTACAGAGAAACTATATACACCAACAAGTCACTTCAACCGAGTCACAAGGATACCATAAAACACCACAATTGAACAGAAGAATGACACCTGATGCTCGAAATGTTATCTACACTAGTGACATTACTTGAAAAGGGTCACTAACACTTCTACTTGATGGTGACAAACTTATTAGTACCATGTCTTGCCCAGTGATCCTTCAAGTCAACCGGATGAGTTAGATCATAACCTTCTGATGCTAATCTTACTAAAAGTTTCACATATGCCCCATTGCTCATCTTCCTCCCAGCCAAGCGAACACCAGGCCTTGATGAACTCATTGGAAGCGGGTATTCAGATACGCTGATGGTGCAGCACGAAGATTGCCAGCCACCAGCCCCCCATTTGTAGCAGACCCGAGCGATTCCAGTGCAAGAGCAATAAGGGAAGGCACCCCAGAGAAATCGATGTTGGTTAAATCGATGTTCATGTTCAGATCCTTCTTTTCCCGTTTTGCTTCAGGGAAGCTCTGTCCCTTTCCTTTTCCAGAACTTGATTTCTTCCTGGGTTGCTTTTGCTTCAGTGCCTTGGATGTTATCTGATCAGGTTCTTTTGAAGAGGATTTACGTTTCTTAGGCTTTGCAGATTTTGTTCCAGGGCTGTTGTTTTTGCAGGCTCAGTTGTTGAAGCAACTGAACGAATCGGAGGTACAGGGAGACCATCTTCTGGGTTCAACTGTGTTTGTGAGGAAGGACCTGAGCTGACTTTGGAGTAGGGAAAATCCGCTCCCATAAAACCAGGCAATATGTGAAAGGGACGGTCCACCGTTAGCATCGGGCATGATATGGCCTCTATTTGAGTATGTCCCCATCTTCGAAAGCTATTAAAAATTCTCCGCGCAATCAGCATAAAGGTCTACATCCAGAGGCCACTCTGAGCAGTTCCCATTCCTGGCATCAGCAAAGCAGAACAGTGTGAATAATTCAAGAATTAAAGCAAGGTCCAAAGCAATTTATTTGTTAGGAAACTATTCAATAAAATCAATCATAGTGCCCATTGCCTTGCATCTGAGTACCAACAGAATGACATGTGATGCAAAGGTAACTTTTGCACATCATAGTAAAAGAGCAAGATAACTCAATTTCAAGACTATACTGACAAATCAAGCAAAAGAAGAGAGGACTTTTAGTCGAAATTTTGCATCGTAGTTAAATAAATGCCAACCATTTATTAGAAGATCATCACGGTCCAAGTCACTTCCACATTTATAAGTTAAAAGACATTTAACTCAAACGACTAATATATTTGCAAACGTACCAATTCCTGCTACAAAATTATTCAACAATAACATGCAATATGGAATGCGTAGCAGAGATCAAATGAATTTTTTCTACCAGCAGAACATATGACATCATGAGGACCAAAAGAAAACTATAATCTAGAGAGGAAAAAACCCAATCTTACGCAGCACATTTTCCAGTTCATAAAAACAGGAACTTGGAATACTTCACTGGGGATGACAGTAGCCTCTACTCAGGGAGAAGCAACACTGACAAAGTTCGCAAGCCTCACAAAATCTAAATTCAACCCAAAAAAAAAAAAAAAAAGTCATATGCAAAGCTGCACTTCAACCCAAAACCCAAATCTAGTAAAACCTACAAACAAGACCAGGAGCTAAACAATCATCAGCCACTGAAATGCCCACAAAAGCCAGAAGATTGCAGCACGGCACACCATTTAAACCCCGTATCAGCACCAAGCAGTGCCGAAGCAGCTGAAAACCCTCAAACACACCGAAAGGCCCAGCAAGAAACAGGCTCACGCTCATCACATCCACCCGCGACCATGCAGACCCACTTCACCCAACAGAACACCGAACCGACCCACAATGGAGCCGAAGGAAACAACCCCATCCCGCCTCACCACCCACCAGCAAGCAGACCAAGCAAAAAGCTTCAACAACCCACGAGACGGCACCAAATTCGTCACGACAAGCGACGAAACGACGACCCGATCGGCCTCGCCGCGCTATCCCTGAGCAAAGGAGCGATCTTTAGGCTTCGATTTACCTGGAAAGAGGGAGGCGATTCTCGAAGGGTACTCCACTCGCTCGCAGCTGGAGGAGCAAGGAAGAGAGAGAGAGAGAGAGAAACTGTTCCGGTTCGGACAATTTTTCCTTTCCTCTTTTCGCCTTTTGTTCGACCATTTTTAGCGCACCGAGAGCTCAGTCGATGGGCTTTGTCGCTTCGAGCGTCGCCCACGCGCCGGTCGCGGGTTTGCAGGGCACGCGCCCGCGCGAGTGGGCTTGCCGCGGGTCTCCTGCGGGCCCCGCGCGAGCGGGACGCGAGATCCGGACCGTTGAGCCCGACGATACGAACGGACGAGATTCGTGATTCCGGGATATGAAAAGGACTGCCCAGAGGTTTAGTGGAGTTACAATTTTATCTAGTTTGCTTGTATTCAGGAAAGGGTGATTTTCATTTCTTGGTAGCACCAGACGACAGGTCCGGTGAAAATTAGGGACGTGCGAAACGAATCACCTGGATCGGACCAATATCTAGAAGCATCGATTTAATTATCGACTCTAAAAATGGAATCAATATTTAGGCATATAATTCTCAGTTCTAAGAGAGAATTAGACCCAACCGACTCGATATATTTTTTTTATTATTTGTTATGAAAAAATGTCCACAAATTGTCCCTAAATTTTCATCTAATGCTCAATTTCATTCATGAGCTTTTTGATTCGCTTCAATTTGATCTCGAACTTTCATCTAATGTTCCATCTAATCCCTAACTATTTGAAAATTGACCAATTTCTCTTTTTTTAATACCAAACTGTTCTTTTTTAAATAAAAAAAATACCAAATTTGGGTTTTTTTGTTGAAAAAATACCACATTTATACATAGTAATAAAGGTCAATATTTCTTTCATTTCTCCATATTAAAAACAAATGGAAAAATGGACAGTAATAATAAACAAAAGTGAATCTTGCATTTTGATTTTTTGAAGACCATTTGTGACATTTTCCTTTTT